>NC_074695.1:42742393-42959893 GCF_029448725.1 Salvelinus fontinalis
AATTCAGATGAATTTACGTGTGAAAGTAAGATCAGAATAATTGCAAGGAATGTTTTAGATCTCTGAAATAGGGATGATAAGGATGATGATGAGAAAAATGAAGGCCTACATTGGATATTTGACTAAACTTATCTATGAACATAACTACTCCATGTAAAAAATGAATGCAGAAAAGGTCTCGGCCAAAGGGCATGATAAACTTAACTTAACTAAAGAGTTAGAACTCAACTCATCAAAGTCCTGCGGGTAAAGTGCCCCTCACTCTTACTTCCTTGTATGAGCTGCGGAGTTGCTGCAGATAGCTTAGACTTAGGCAAGAGCTAAGAGATGAAATACACAGTCAGGTCATTCTCAATCTCACTGGAATTACTACTGGATCACACCAACTCCTCATTGAGGAAGTTATAAACACACACACACACACAGACACACACACACACACACACACACACACACACACACACACACACACACACACACACACACACACACACACACACACACACACACACACACACACACACACACACACACTCTCTCTCTTTCTCTCTCACATACACACACCACCACCACCATCAATGCCACTCTCTCACACGTCTATCAAACCCCCCTACCCACAGGACACCCATTCCTTACAGTGTGAAGCCCCCTCCTGATTGGTCAAAGGTATCGGCCAGTATTAAAGGCATCTGAAGCTGTTGAAGGGGGGTTGTATTCGTGTTTTAAATGCGATGTGGTTCCAGAAGCGTGCTCCCTACCTTTAAAGTGTTTACAGTGACCAATCAATGCAAAGGGGAGTTCTGAGGTATAGACACAGACATACAGATAGACAACAGCCTTCAGGCTGGAACACAACTAGGGGTTTTAGAGAACCTTAGTTATCACTAAGAACCAGCTTCAGGTCGGCCTTTAAACTTCTCCAAAAAGCTATTTTCCTCGATCAATGGCAGCCTCTGGTTTTGGTAAATGTTTCTTCCCCATTGTGTGAAGGAATTGGAGAACAAAACAATGGTGAGATGTTGCAGGCAGACAGGCAGGCATAACACGCCAGAGGAGGAGGCGTCATCCTGAAATAACACGTGTAATTGTCCGTGACCAGTTTTGCTGACCATCAAAAAACTACTGCTGTCAGACTCGCTGCGAACAGCGATGAAGACATCTTTGAGCAGGGCATCAGGAATAAAACATGAACTCATTAGAAATGCCTTTCTTCCAAACTTGACGCAGCTATTTGAGCTATTTTCAGGGGTGAAAGTATATTTAATTCCTTCTCGGTACGGGAGATCCCCCTCCCTCCCCCCCAAAAAATATTCATAGAATTACATTATTAATTCAATAGGATCTCTGTGGGCCTAGTCTTCATTTTGTTGATTTTTTTTATTATTTCACTTTTAAAATGTGTTACTTTTTATTGTTGATTGCCAAGTAATCACTTCAAAGGGCTCCTTTACTAGGCTACCCGTGGACGTTCATCCACTCGCAACATATTTCCAACCTACAAACGGTGTTGAATGGAGACTAATACACAAAACACCAGAAAGTGTAGGCCTGTGACATTTGGAGAATGTCATTGGCCTACATTGGTAAATTTGTCATGTCTAACGATGCAAAAGTGTACAGTTTTCTGGACATTTTGTTTTAATTATTGTGATAGGGTCATGTTTTAACAGTACGGCGTACCACACTATATATTTTGCCGGGACGCCGTACCGGACCGTACCGCCTTACTTTGCCCCCTGGCTATTTGACTTGCAAGTCAAGTAAAAACACATGAACTGGTTGTAATCCGAACCCTGTTCAACTGATAAAAGACAATAAAGATACTAATCAGTGACAGTGAAAACTGCATGTACTCTGTTCATAGTTAAGATGTTGTTGTGCATGAACTGTACAAATCCAGCCCTTTGCACATGTACCCGTAAGTTACACAAACTGCAGTCAACTGCACTATTAAGGGCTATGCATACACTCTTAGAAAAAAGAGTTCCAAAGGGGGTCTTTGGCTGTCCCCATAGGAGGAGAACCCTTTTTGTTTCCAGGTGGAACCCTTTTTGGTTACAGGTAAGTCCCCTTTTGGGTTCCATATAGAACCTTCTGTAGAAAGGGTTCTATATGGAACCTGAAAAAGTTCCACCTGGAACCCAAAAAATGTTTTCAAAGAGTTCTCCAATAGGGACAGCCAAAGAACCCTTTTAGGTTAAGATAGCACCTTTTTCTGTAACTGTAGTCTGATGGAGACTGTGTGTGTTTGTACGCGCGAATGTGCGTGTGTGTGTGTGTGTGTGTGTGTGTGTGTGTGTGTGTGTGTGTGTGTGTGTGTGTGTGTGTGTGTGTGTGTGTGTGTGTGTGTGTGTGTGTGTGTGTGTGTGTGTGTGTGTGTGTGTGTGTGTGTGTGTGTGTGTGTGTGTGTGTGTGAGCAGTGTGTCTGCCTTCCTCTGGCTCCTCTCTGGCCTATGTGGAGCCTGGTGCTCAGTACTGATGGGCCCTGCTCATGTATAATGAATGACACCTGGACCCCAGAATAGCAGTAGAGCCCAGAGGAACCCAGTCTGAGTGCTGCTGCTGACATACTGTGCTGTACTGTACAGAACAACACTGCTAACTTGTGGTGGGTCGTGTGTGTAGAGGAGCATTTAAGCACCATTATTCTCCAAATAAGGACTTTCAGGCAAATCCCTCATTTGTTGCTGAGAATGTTCCTGTACAACAGGAAATGTAAACTTGTAGTGTATCTGAGATTTAAAAAGGTGTCTGAAGAAATGTCACACTCGATTTGCTCTAACAAAAAATGTATCAACCCCAACAAAAATATCCATGAATTATAATCCACATAATCATTTACATTTCCTGTTGCTGCAGGATTATTTTCCTGCTGTAGCGAACAGGCTCAAATTAAGATCCTACATCTGCATGAAAAAAATAATATTACCCTTCCATATACAGTAGACTGATCCAGCCCAATAGCCCCCATCACTAGCATGTGCCCTGCCAGTTCCCACCCACAGACAAGCTGCTGAGAGACAAAGGCTATTGGTTATATTGGCTCTCCAGCACACAGCCCATAGCCATTAGAAACATTAGGAGTGCTTGAGTGACAGTCAGAGACATAAAGAATGACATGATGGCCATCTGGAGACATGGACAAGGAGCACAATCCCTGGGGAGAGCTTGGATGACATATTGGGATGATACATTGCATTTACACACTGCTCACTAATGAAAAAACATGAAAAACATGGTGTGCAGTACATATTATATAGTACTATACACACTATCGCATGAATGAGAAATCCCATGGTTAGCCTGAATACTGTCAGAACAGCTGCAAGATTGTTTTGTCTGTACTATACATTTTAGAGTATCTTCTCATGTCTATGTGCAAATGTCATATTTTGCATATGGCTCTCGAGGACCTCCTCGTAAATCTACGGGTTTATAATACTCTGTCAATACAATCCTTGTGTGTATTCTCCTGTGTACATCAAGTTCTGATTGTCGTCCTCGCCATTCTTTCAACACTAATGTACAAATATACATTAGAACATAGTATGTAGTACTGTACACACTCTCACCTGTGTGGTATAACACAAAGGGCACCTGCTCGTCGAACATTTTATTCTAAAATCATGGGCATTAATATGGAGTCGGTCCCACCTTTGCTGCTATTACAGCCTCCACTCTTCTGGGAAGGTTATCCTCTAGATGTTGAAACATTGCTGCAGGGACCTTTTTCCATTCAGCCACAGGAGCATTAGTGAGGTTGGGCACTAATGTTGAGCGATTAGGCTTGTCTCGTCAGCGTTCCAATTCATCCCAAGGTGTTTGATGGAGTTGAGGTCAGGGCTCTGTGCAGGCTAGTCAAGTTCTTCCACACCGATCTAGACAAACCATTTCTGTATGGACCTCGCTTTGTGCATGGGAGCATTGTCATGCTGAAAAAAAGAAAGGGCCTTCCCCAAACTGTTGCCACAAAGTTGAAAGTACAGAATAATCTAGAATATCATTGTATGCTGTAGCGTTAAGATCTCTCTTCACTGGAACTAAGGAGCCTAGCTTGAACCATGAAAAACAGCTCCAGGCCATTATTCCTCCTCCAACAAACTTTACATTTAGCACTATGCATTCGGGCAGGTAGCGATCGCCTGACATACGCCAACACCAGATTCGTCCGTCGGACTGCCAGATGGTGATGCGTGATTCATCATTCTAGAGAACGCATTTCCACTGCTCCAGAGTCCAATGGGAACAAGTTGTACACCACTCCAGCCGATCCTTGGAATTTCCCATGGTGATCTTAGGCTTATGTGTGGCTGCTCGGCCATGGAAACCCATTTCATGAAGCTCCCGACGAACAGTTATTGTGTTGACGTTGCTTCCAGAGGCAGTTTGGAACTCGGTAGTGTCTTGCAACTGAGGACAGACAAATTTTACGTGAGCTTGTGTTGCCTGTCACTTCGCGACTGAGCCGTTGTAGCTTCTAGACATTTCCACTTCAGAATAACAGCACTTACAGTTGACCGGGGCAGCTGTAACTGAGCTCTTCAGTACAGGCCATTCTACTGCCAATGTTTGTCTATGGAGATTGCATGGCGGTGTGCTCAATTTTATACACCTGTCTCTCTCTCTCTCTCCTATTCTCCCTCTACCTCTCTGTGCTCTCCAGTCCTGTACCATTACCTGTACCAGTCCTGTACCATTCTGTAGTGCGTTACCAGGGAGAGCAGGCAGAAAGGGGCACCTCTCTGTGATAGTTCTGCTGGGCTAAATTAAGCCATAATACTCCCTGCTCACATACCAGGGAACAAAACCACACCTGCAACGTAATCTAATGAGCAACGCCTGACTAGTTATCAAGCTGTCCCCAGAAAAGGGACTGTTAGCAATATTAGCTACAGTAGCTGACTAAATTCACTGCCCTAGTGAGTAAAAACTGTAATCTTTAGTTCAGTAATGTTTAGGCTGTTACAAATGTACTGATATAAGTGGATGCCCGTGGCATAGATAATCTTAATAGATAATCTTTTGTGAGACTGACTGTCGAGGGGTCCTTGGAGTGGACTTGGCGGCTGCCCAGTCAGATGCCTGCTCCAGTTGGACTGGCTCTCCTGTGTTCTATCTGGAGTCAGCCCCTGCAGTGGGCTAAACACTGCCAGCAGCAGCAGCTGTAGCTCAACATATGCTTCTCAACAGCTCCCTGTAGAAGAAGCAGTGATTCCCACAGTTCTACACCACTATCTCGAAAGAAGACTTCTCCCTCTGTCTGCTTTCTAGACTAGAGGACTAGAAAGATAGATTTGGATTGGTTAAATACAACAATATCATGACTCTCTCTCCTTGGTGAGGATCAAAGACGCCAGATCAGCTCGGCACAGGGCTAACAGATAGCCAGACCCCAAACCAGAGAGTAAGGGGGGAGTTGGGCCGGTTTTATGACTTAACTCCGGTCGTAAACTTTCTCTCTCTTGCCCTGCAGTACTGAACAAAGGCATGTGTTGTGTGTAGAGAGAGACTCTTGCCTAAGAACTTCAACATCAAACAACGGACACTGGGACAATGTATTTAAACATCCAAACGTTGGGGATGATGAGGGATGGAATATGGAAAATGTATGTATGTTTTGTGATGTCATTAAAATTATCAGAAAGACTGTATAACAGAAATACTGCAACTTAGGAAGGAAACACATTCTAACTGTAAAGTTTCCACCCTATAGGATCTTCATACAATATGAAGAACGATGAAACTATGTTTGAAAAGATAGAAAGATGAGTTTAGTCTTCAAATTAGATAATGTTTGTTCATATCTGTTGCACACTAACTAAGCCATGCCCCTAATGAGGCCAGAGTGCGTGTCCACATGAAGGAACCACCCTCCAAGGCCAGAGTGCTCAAAAGGACTCGCTGAGAATTGAAATACAGACCAGAGAACGTAAGGACGTGGTCCACACGTTGAAATGGTTAAATCTACAAGACCAGAAAATGGTAAGACCCTCTGAATCTCTCGACGAGTGTAAAAGGTGAAGACTAGACCATCACATGCACTGTCTGCAGCTCATATAAAGTAGTCTAGGACAATTGACCAAAGATGGGAGGGAGGAACAGATCCCTCTCACCACCGGGTAGTACACCTCTGATGTCTCCATTCTAAGAACACTCTATGCACATTCTATGAACAATAGAAGTCTACAACTAAGAAGGACATTGGGACCTCTGGTGGACAACCAGAGACTTGCATTGAACTACTTCCCATAGACGGATCGAGTGGTCTCAACAGAGAGACAACAGAGAAAGACATCTACGCGTAAATATATGTTGCATTTCTAATCCGAATGAGCGGTTGTTAGTGTGCTAAATATTCATATTTACGGTGAGCATAGTTTCCAAATGTATGTACGGTAAGTCCACTCTCTTTGTCTCTCCCGCTCTTTATCTTTCCCCTCCACTTTTCCATTGTGTAACAAGCTGTCATATCGGGTTAGTCCACTAGGGACTTTTCATTGCAAAATGTTAGTAATCAATAACCTAGACCGTGTGTGTGTGTGTGTGTGTGTGTGTGTGTGTGTGTGTGTGTGTGTGTGTTTATGTACTTCTGTGTGATTATTTAGTTAGTAAATAAATAATTAAGCCAATTTGTGTATCGCTGATTCATCACTTAGGTTAGGGTTCGTGCAGATTTACGAAGTCAACGACGTTCAGAATGAGACTAATACTGGAATGATATCTATATATTCTTGAGTTAATTCTGGAAACGGTAACTCATTAAATAAACTTTATCCCGTGGTGCCCCAAATTCCTAATGAGTTAATTGTTACATGATTAATTTAATCGTGTAATAATTAAATATAGTAAGTCATTATTCGATGAATAGCAGTCAGCACATTAATGATAGTCATGTCACGACAGCAAGTATCATCACACACAGCAGTTGGAGACATTGTCACTGGAGGCTCTAGTGTCTTCATCCTTTTTCCTGTGGTGGAATTCATTTTCGCAAGCATGTTTCTCCCACTTTGAAACAGAGTCAGGGCTGTTGTTGTTATCAAACATGATGCTATCAAAATGAATCGCAACAGAAGGGCTATTAGTTCTAACACACCCACCCCACATGTCCAGCATCACTATTATGTTCAGCCTAGATGCTGCACGGAGAACACACACACACACATACACACATCCTTGTATATACTGTGACCTTCAGCACCAGCACCACGTCAGTCTCCAAGGCAACAGCCTCACACTAATGTCAAGGTGTGTGAACTCAGGGGTCATGTGTGAACTCAGGGGTCATGTGTGAAGAGTGCAGAACACAAACCACACATACACCCACCCACATAAACACACACACCAACATAAACATACACACACATCAACACTGTACGAAACACACTTTACAAGGACAAGAGAGAAGAAGGCTGGAAGATCAAAGAGGTGTATGAGAGACACGTGGAGGGAAGAGAAGAAGAAGATGAAGAATGAGACTCAAAGCAGAAAAAAAGGAGAAAGAGGGAGAAAGAGAGAGAGACCTCAGTCAGTACAGAGTGAAATATAGGTTGATGTATGCGGCTATAGGGATGTCACTGTGACTTGAGGGCCTAAATGGGATTTCTTCCTGCTTCCTGGTTTGTGCCGACATCAGGGATTTTGATTCATCCTCCTCTCACTGGCATGACAGTCTTGTTCTAACACTGGCTGCAGACTCGGAGGCTACAGACTCTGTGGTTTGCAGACCGGAGATACTGTTGAATCTACAGCCTGGGAGGAGATACACGAGAGACAGAAGACTACCTACCTGCCAACCGTGCTGATGATAGCACTCAAAATGACCATGATTATGAAATGTTAGTCATCATCATTAGGGTGATAAATATATACATTGTCATTACCCTGTCACCATCGTGAGTGTCATGCCAATCTCCATTGTCGTCATCATC
Organism: Salvelinus fontinalis; assembly: GCF_029448725.1. Lineage (NCBI taxonomy): Eukaryota > Metazoa > Chordata > Actinopteri > Salmoniformes > Salmonidae > Salvelinus > Salvelinus fontinalis. The sequence goes on from NC_074695.1 coordinate 42,750,325, forward strand.
GTTATTATTCTCTTACATGAATGATCCTTTTGCATATTGCTCCTAAAGAACCATTCACATACAGAGCTAAATATATCCAATATAAATATACCATGCCTTCAGAAAGTATTCACACCCCTTTACTTTTTCCACATATTGTTGTATCACACACAGCATGTAACATTTATTACATTTAGATTTTGTGTCACTGATTTACACACAATACCACATAATGTCAAAGGGAAATTGTGTTTTTAGTACATTTTTGAAATTAATAAAAAGTTCAAAGTTGAATTGCACCTAAAGATGGCACCGACAGAGAGGGCTGCCTCGCTTCTAGTTCTTAGGAAACTTTGCAGTATTGTCACGGATCCCTCTGGAACTTTCATTGCGCACACCTGGCCCCTATTTGTATTTATGTGCCCTTTGTTCACCATGGTGGGGTTGATTAGTTTTCCCATGTCCGTTGGTGGTGTGAGTACCTATGTGTTGGTGCAGCTGTTATGCTGCTTACTATACATACAGTAGTGTGTATTACGGGTGTCATTCAATGAGGTTTACCCTCGCTCTTTTGTTTGGGTACAGCCCAGTGTACAGCCCAGTGTTCAGCCCCGTGTTTGTTTTGGGTGTATTAAAAAACCCTATTGTGTACTCTTGCGCCTGTCTCCAAAATCCTTTATGCCAGCGTGACAAGTATTTATTTTTTCATGCATTATTTCTTACATTGTTAGTTCAGAAAATGTTATGTGTTATTACATACAGCCAGGAAGAACTATTGGATATAGGAGAGGCGGTAACTCTCCAGCACTACCAGCATTATGACCAGGAATACGACTTTCCCAAAGCGGATCGTTTGTTCGCACCAACCAGGCAATTGAACTGATTCCAGAGGCCGACCCAAAACAACACCGACTTAGGAGGCGTGCACATCACCCACCACTTCCGAGTGTATTACTCGCTAATGCTCAGAAAAAGTTGACGAGATTAGGGCAAGGGTTTCTTTCCAGAGACATCAGGGATTGTAACATTGTAACTCTGTTTCAAGGAAACATGGCTCTCTCAGGATATACTGTCGGAGTTGGTCCAGCCATCTGGATACTCAGTTCATCGCGACAACAGGAATAAATACCTCTCCGGGAAGAAGCAGGGTGGGGGTGTATGTTTCATGATTAACGACTCATGGTGTAATTGTAATAACATAAAGGAACTCAAATCCTTTGTTCACCCGACCTAGGATATCTCACAATCAATTGCCGACCGTATTAAACCCCTAGAGAATTCTCTTCGGTTATTGTCACAGCCGTGTATATCCCCCCTCAAGCCGGTACCACGACGGCCCTCAAGGAACTTCACTGGACTTTATGCAAACTGGAAACCATATATCTTGAGGCTGCATTTATTGTAGCTGAGGATTTTAACAAAACAAATTTGAGGAATAGGATATCTAAATTCTATCAGCATATCAACTGTAATACTCGAGCTGGAAAAACACTTGACCATTGTTACTCCAACTCCCTAGATGCATACAAGGCCCCCCCTCCCTCCCTCCTTTCGGAAGAATCTGACCACGATTCCATTTTGTTCCTCCCTTCCTATAACCAGAAACTCAAAAAGGAAGTACCCATGCTAAGGACTATTCAATGCTGGTCTGACCAATCGGAATCCACGTTTCAAGATTGTTTTGATCACACGGACTTGGATATGTTGCGGGTAGCTTCCGAGAATAATATTGACGCGTACACTGAAATGGTTACTGAGTTTATCAAGAAGTGTATAGGAGATGTTGTACCCACTGTGACTATTAAAACCTACAGTACCCTAACCAGAAACCGTGGTTAGGATTCGCTTTCGCACAAAACTGAAAGCGCAAACCACTGCATTTAACCATGGCAAGGTGACTGGGAATATGGCAGAATACAAACAGAGTAGTCATTCCTTCCACAAGGCAATCATACAGGCAAAACATCAGTATAGAGAAAAAGTGGTGTCGCAATTCAAAGGTTCAGACAAGAGACGTATGTGGCAGCCACGTTGCGGACACCGACATCTTGCTTCCGGACAAGCTAAGCACGTTCTTTGCCCGCTTTGAGGATAACACAGTGCCACCGACGTGGCCAGCTACCAAGGACTGTGGGCTCTCCTTCGCCGTGGCCGACTGAGTAAGACATTTAAACGTGTTAACCCTCGCAAGGCTGCTGGCCTAAACTACATCCCTAGCCGCATCCTCAGAGCATGCACAGACCAGCTGGCTGGTGTGTTTACTGACATATTCAATATCGCCGTATCCCAGTCTGCTGTCCCCACATGCTTCAAGACGGCCACCATTGTTCCTGTACCCAAGAATGCAAAGGTAACTGAACTAAATGACAATCGCTACGTAGCACTCACTTCTGTCATCATGAAGTGCTTTGAGAGACTAGTCAAGGATCATATCACCTCCACCTTACCTGTCACCCAAGACCCACTTCAATTTGCTTACCGCCCCAATAGGTCCACAGACGATGCAATCGCCATCGCACTGCACACTGCCCTATCCCATCTGGACAAGAGAAATACCTAGGTAAGAATTCTGTTCATTGACTATAGCTCAGCCTTCAACACCGTAGCACCCTCCAAGCTCATCATTAAGCTCGAGGCCCTGGACTTCCTGACGCCCCCCCCCCACCCACCCACCACCCCCCCCAGGTGGTGAGTGAAGGTAGGAAACAACATCTCCACTTTGCTGATCCTCAACACAGGGGTCCAACAAGGGTGCGTGCTCAGTCCCCTCCTGTACTCCCTGTTCACCCAAGACTGCGTGGCCATGCACGCCTCCAACTCAAACATCAAGTTTGCACACGACACAACAATAGTAGGCTTGATTACCAACAACGACGAGACGGCCTACAGGGAGGAGGCGAGGGTTCTGGGAGTGTGGTGTCAGGAAAATAACCATCTCACTCAACGTCAACAAAACAAAGGAGATGATCGTGGACTTTAATCGCTGCCAAAGGTGCTTCAACAAAGTACTGAGTAAAAGGTCTGAATACTTATGTAAATGTGATATTTCATTCAATTTGCAAAAATGTCTAAAAACCTGTTTTGATAAAGCTGCCAACAACAGATCCCTATATGCAGCCATACAGGTGTTGACTGAGTGTCACCTCTGAAGATAAAATAAAAAATGATGCATGATGATGAATCAAAATATCCAGTGTTAAATGGACTGGAATATTCCCCTAGCAGCATGGAGTGTTATGACAAAGTTTGCATCCATTTCCATGCTTAATTAAGGCATTGTTATGCACACCCACTAAACCAGGTGGACCAGGCATTGATCGTCATCGTCATTTTCTCTTTCAATCTCTCCCCCACACAGTCACCTCATCAGGGGATGAGAAAGGGATGGGAGGATGAAAAGAAAGTAACAGTGTTATTATTAAAAAACTCTGTGGATGTTATTTCTGAACAGGTTTGGATTAGTTACGTGACTGAACTGTGCCTGTTGCGTTCTCCACCATTACACTCTATACCCTTATCAATGACTGTTTCCTCACTTGGAACTTGTCGGTTTTGAAATAAAATCCCAAGTATGAAGAGAGTGGCAGTCTCGTTTGACACTCTGTCGAAGTAGTCTACACACGGTCTCGCTCTCTGTCACTTCTCTCTCTCCCTCCCTCCGCTCTTTTTCTCAATTCAATTCAATTCAATTCAAGGGGCTTTATTGGCATGGGAAACACATGTTAACATTGCCAAAGCAAGTGAGGAAGATAATATACAAAAGTGAAATAAACAATAAAAATGAACAGTAAACATTTAACATACGGAAGTTTCAAAAGAATAAAGACATTACAAATGTCATATTATGTATATATGCAGTGTCGTAATGATGTACAAATGGTTAATGTACAAAAGGGAAAATCAATAAGCATAAATATGGGTTGTATTTACAATGGTGTTTGTTCTTCACTGGTTGACCTTTTCTTGTGGCAACAGGTCACAAATCTTGCTGCGGTGATGGCACACTGTGGTATTTCACCCAGTAGATATGGGAGTTTATCAAAATTGGGTTTGTTTTCGAATTCTTTGTGGATCTGTGTAGTCTGAGGGAAATATGTGTCTCTAATATGGTCATACATTGGGGAGGAGGTTAGGAAGTGCAGCTCAGTTTCCCACCTCATTTTGTGGGCAGTGTGCACATAGCCTGTCTTCTCTTGAAAGCCATGTCTGCCTACGGCGGCCTTTCTCAATAGCAAGGCTATGCTCACTGAGTCTCTCTCTCTCTATCTCTTGCTCAGTCTTTCTCTCTCTCGCTCAGAGGCTTGTTGCAGCAGAGTGTGAGGTGCTGAAAGGTGCAGTTTGTGGCAGGCAGGATTTGTGATGCAGATCCCTATCAACTCTAAGAAGCAGGACAGGAAACATCAAAAGAACTCACTTCAATAAGCTTAAATGGGACTTCACACACACCCACATTCTGTTTCCTTCCCTCTCCTGTATTCTCCCTCTGTCTCTTCCTTCCTTTGCTTCCTCTCTCCAGTCCATCTATCTCACCTCACTCTCCCCCACTCGCCGCCTTCTCTCCCCCTAAACCACACACACACAGGCTGGCGCATACACACAGATACAGGCTGGCATACACATACACCCAAACACACACACACACACACACACACACACACACACACACACACACACACACACACACACACACACACACACACACACACACACACACACACACACACACACACACAAACGCACACACAGATGCACGTTCACTTTTGTCATACTTGGCAGCCTGCAGACAAGTCTTCAGAAGTCTCCCTCTCAGTGGGAACACCCTCCTCTTCATTAGGCCTGGTTTCTGGGCCTTAACTTTCACAGAACTAACTTTGCCTTCATTACTGTAGCTCACTGGGGCCAGACTTCAATTCTCTTCAAGTTGAAACACAATTGAATCTTTTTTCACTGCTGGGTAAGTATAACATACGTTTCTAATGTACAACTTTTCACTTTAGTTTTCTTTTTTTTAGGAAGTGAGCAGGTTTATGTTCAGCATGCTACGATCTGAGATTTTCACTCTCAGACCTGTAAAGGCATGGTCTCTCTCTCTCTCTCTCTCTCTGGTGACAGACAGTGACCTTGTCAGGGGGATGATGAGTGAGTGCTGCTGTGCAGCGCTGGCCTGCTGATGAAAGAAAATACTTCTGCAGCTCTATGCTGTACTGTGGCCAGGCTAAGACATGACAGGCAGGAGAGATGGAGAGAGGGAGAGGGATGAAGAGAGAGAGAGAGAGAGAGAGAGAGAGAGAGAGAGAGAGAGAGAGAGAGAGAGAGAGAGAGAGAGAGAGAGAGAGAGAGAGAGAGAGAGAGAGAGAGAGAGAGAGAGAGAGAGAGAGAGAGAGAGAGAGAGAGACCGAGTGTGTTAAACAAATCAGTTCTTCAAAGTAGCCACCCTTTGCCTTGATGACAGCTTTGCACACTCTTGGCATTCTCTCCAACAGCTTTATGAGGAATGCTTTTCCAATTGTCTTGAAGGATTTCCCAAATATGCTGAGCACTTCTTGGCTGCTTTTCCTTCACTCTGCGGTCCAACTCATCCCAAACCATCTCAATTGAGGTCATATGATTGTGGAGGCCAGGTCATCTGATGCGGCACTCCACACTCTCGTTGGTCAAACAGCCCTTACACAGCCTGGAGATGTGTTTTGGGTCATTGTCCTTTTGAAAAACAAATGATAGTCCCACTAAGCGCAAACCAGATGGGATGGCGTATCGCTGCAGAATGCTGTGGTAGCCATGCTGGTTAAGTGTGCCTAGAATTTTAAATAAATGACAGACAGTGTCACAAGCAAAGCACCATCACACCTCCTCCTCCATGCTTCACGGTGGGAACCACACATGCGGAGATAATCCATTCACCTACTCCACGTCTCACAAAAACACGGCGGTTGAAGAATCTCCAAATTTGGACTCCTCAGACCAAAGGAAAAATGTCAAACGGTCTAACGTCCATTGCTCGTGTTTCTTGGCCCAAGCAAGTCTCTTCTTCTTATCGGTGTCCTTTAGTAGAGGTTTCTTTGCAGCAATTCGACCATGATGGCCTGATTCACACAGTCTCCTCTGAACAGTTGAGATGTATCTGTTACTGTCCAAACCTTTGACTGGTACTGTATATATGAATTGGCAAAACTATTAGAAAAGTCCACAGCACCTGGTCCCACCCTGCATGAGGAAGTTAAATCCCTGCTGTGTATAAAATATCCTACGTCGGTTCAACATGGTTCCCCACAGTAAGCTTCAAGAAGACAAAAAAATATGATTTCACAAACAAGATCAGAATCCTAAGACTTAAAACGCAATATCACAGTAGGAACGGAAGACACAGAACACACTACAGTCTATTTATATCTAAGCTCCACAGGTCATTTCTGCTTGGCTGTCAACAAACTGAAAAAGAAAGCAAGGGCTTTTTATGTATCGAAAGACAAATTCAAATTGTCATATCATTTGGAACCTGGCTCAATGCATATAATATATTCAGATCTACAATTTAAGCAATTGCCTTATATGGAAGTGAGGTGTGGGGTCCGTTCAAGATATATATTTTAAAAAATGGGACAAACATCTAATTGATATCCTGGATGCCGGATTCTGCAAAAGCATTCGTAGAGTACAGAGAAAAGCCCCAAATAATGCATGCAGGGCAGAATGAGGGCAATATCCATTACTAATTCATATCTCAAAACAGGCCATCAAATTCTATAACCACCTAAAAACAAGCTCCTCCACTCCTACCACTACTGTACAAGGCACGGAAATGCTAAGAGATGAATGAAAAAAAAAAAACTCATCATGATGCTAAATTCACAAACAACTACAAACCCAACAAAGCATCAGGACAGCACTCAGACAGTCTGGCCCAAACGAATTAGAACCAAACAAAAGGAAAATTACATTACCTATTGGGAAAACATTACTAAATCTCAAAGTGAAATGAAAGGCTTTTTGGCCCTAAACAGACAGTACATGGTGGCAGACTATCTGACCCCTGTGACTGATAGAAAACAGAGAAAGAAATTGACAATGTACAGACATGGTGAGCGTAGCCTTGCTATTGAGAGATGCCGCCATAAGCGAGAGAGAAGACAGGCTATGTGTCCACTGCCCACAAAATGAGATGGAAACTGAGCTGCACTTCCTAACCTCCTGCCAAATGTATGACAATATAAGAGACACATATTCCCCTCTGAAGGACCCCAAAAGAATTAGAAATCAAATCAAATATTGGCAAGCTACCGTATCTGTTAGGTGAAATACCGCAGTGCGCAATCACCACAGCAACATTTGTGTTGCGATGAGGAAAGGGTTATGAGTGGAGAACAAAGCCCAAAGTAAATAAAACCTAAGCTATAGTTATCTGTTTCTTTATTTTTCCTTGCCATTTGTACTTCTACTTTTTGCACACACAGGACACACACCTGCACACACACACCTGCCTGCTGAGGGGGCCCTATTGGAACCAGCTTTCTTAGGGGTCCATAGTGGAGCCAGCAAGTGGTGTAAGGCGCGAGTAGGTAAATTAGTTTGTCAGTTATTTTATCTTTATTTATAGGCAATTTTATATTTTATTTTGAGCGTATAGACCGACCGCGTGTACAGATCCAGAACCAGAACGAACCACTCATTTGTGTGTGTGTTTTTGCACATAGTTAATAATTGAACCTTTCAAATGTCTTACTGTTTTGAAACTTTTGTGTGTTTAAAGTTAACTGTTCATTCGTGATTGTTTATTTCACTTGCCATGTTAACATCTGATTCCCATGCCAATAAAGCCCAATTGAATTGAATTGAGAGAAAGAGATAGAAAGAGAGAGAGAGAAAAAGAGAGAGAAGTCTGTAGGTGCTCTCTTGCCAACTCCTTGACGGGCATTGTCACGCATAACATGGCATGATAATTCCAAAGAATTGGCAAGAGAGCAGAAAGAGCTCATTTGAATGAGAGGAGGTCTTATAAACAGGTACTTTGAGGTGGCGAAGGGTGGGGCTGTGCATGTCTTATACGAGATATGGTGAGAAACTACCTCGATTTCTGGATTTACTCACTGGAACAAAAGTCTCCGCAATCACTCATTTACGTTTGTAAACACTGCAACAAAGAGCCATTGTTAAACACACTAAATTACACTAGATGACCGCATCAAAAAGATACAAAACACTGCACAAGCCAAGAGTGGGACATGAACATGCAGAGTAGCCTAGCCGGCAGGGTAGCCTAGTGGTTAGAGCTTTGGACTAGTAACTGAAAGGTTGCAAGTTCAAATCCCCGAGGTGACAAGGTACAAATCTGTCGTTCTGCCCCTGAACAGGCAGTTAACCCACTGTTCCTAGGCCGTCATTGAAAATAAGAATTTGTTCGTAACTGTAACGGCTGTCCTCCTCCTCTTCATCCGAAGAGGAGGAGCAGGGATTGAACCAAGGCGCAGCGAAGTTTGAACACATAATGAATTTAATGACAAGACGAAAAACGAACACGAACTATACTTGAAATGATACAAAATAACAAACGACGTAGACTGACCTAAACATGAGAACTTATATAGACACGAAGAACGCACGAATAGGAAACAGACTACATAAACCGAACAAACCGTATACAGTTCCGTATGGTGCAAACATAACACAAACACGGAAGACAATCACCCACAACGAACACTGTGACAACGCCTACCTAAATATGACTCTTAATTAGATGAAAGCCAAACACCTGCCTCTAATTAAGAGCCATACCAGGCAACCCAAAACCAACACAGAAACAGAAAACATAGAATGCCCACCCAACCTCACGTCCTGACCAACTAACACACATAACAACTAACATAAATAGGTCAGGAACGTGACAGTAACTGACTTGCCTAATTAAATAAAGGTAAAAAAAATAAAAAATACATTACACTAAACGTCAAACACTGTGTTGTGGATCTAACATAATCTCTGCCTCATAAGCAGTCGCACAAATAGCTATTAGTGAATGTAAAATAAATAGGAACCTATTCAGGTTGAGTGTGTATGAGATCATGGTGGGAAGTAACAAAGTATTGATTTGTTCTGTGGACAAGCCAGACGGGGGTTTGTGAGATCTGGTGGAGGGCAGGGAGGAAGTCAGGAACACATTAACAGCTGTTGCCGAGTCGCAGAAAAGACCTAGTGATTCCATCGATTAATTCAAAGCCAAATTTCATTACAAAGACGACATGGATTGCACAAGGCCAGACAAGGGGAGCACAGAGATAGACTAATAGTTGTATTAATTTCCAAATCTACACAGACATGAATGTCTTGTCTCTGGGGTCCACAAGTCTCCCAATTCAAGGGCAGTAAGAGAACAATAGGATATCACTGATCGCAATCCGTTTTAAATCAGGATTCTAAGTATTCTGTAAATACATTTAAATGGGTTCCCAGCTGTAAAAATAGGAATACGCCTGCTCTACAGGGCAGCTATTGTTGCCCTTTTCCAAAATGAAGTACACTTTGTTAACATCTGGCCACATTATAACAGTTTCTATTTTCATCTTAAAACAAACGTACAGAAGCGGCTGCTTAGGGCACCACTATTACCAAAGGCACGTCCAGGAGGCGTCCAGGAGACATGAACTGTGTCAAACTGTCAAACACATGAACTGTGTCAAACTGTCAAACACATGAACTGTGTCAAACTGTCAAACACATGAACTGTGTCAAACTGTCAAACACATGAACTGTGTCAAACTGTCAAACACACGAACTGTGCCAAACTGTCAAACATATGAACTGTGTCAAACTGTCAAACACATGAACTGTGTCAAACTGTCAAACACATGAACTGTGTCAAACTGTCAAACACATGAACTGTGTCAAACTGTCAAACACATGAACTGTGTCAAACTGTCAAACACATGAACTGTGTCAAACTGTCAAACACACGAACTGTGTCAAACTGTCAAACACATGAACTGTGTCAAACTGTCAAACACATGAACTGTGTCAAACTGTCAACACATGAACTGTGTCAAACTGTCAAACACATGAACTGTGTCAAACTGTCAAACACACGAACTGTGTCAAACTGTCAAACACACGAACTGTGTCAAACTGTCAAACACACGAACTGTGTCAAACTGTCAAACACATGAACTGTGTCAAACTGTCAACACATGAACTGTGTCAAACTGTCAAACACATGAACTGTGTCAAACTGTCAAACACACGAACTGTGTCAAACTGTCAACACATGAACTGTGTCAAACTGTCAAACACATGAACTGTGTCAAACTGTCAACACATGAACTGTGTCAAACTGTCAACACATGAACTGTGTCAAACTGTCAAACACATGAACTGTGTCAAACTGTCAACACATGAACTGTGTCAAACTGTCAAACACATGAACTGTGTCAAACTGTCAACACATGAACTGTGTCAAACTGTCAACACATGAACTGTGTCAAACTGTCAACACATGAACTGTGTCAAACTGTCAACACATGAACTGTGTCAAACTGTCAAACACATGAACTGTGTCAAACTGTCAACACATGAACTGTGTCAAACTGTCAACACATGAACTGTGTCAAACTGTCAAACACATGAACTGTGTCAAACTGTCAAACACATGAACTGTGTCAAACTGTCAACACATGAACTGTGTCAAACTGTCAACACATGAACTGTGTCAAACTGTCAAACACATGAACTGTGTCAAACTGTCAACACATGAACTGTGTCAAACTGTCAAACACATGAACTGTGTCAAACTGTCAAACACACGAAGTGTGTCAAACTGTCAAACACATGAACTGTGTCAAACTGTCAAACACATGAACTGTGTCAAACTGTCAAACACACGAACTGTGTCAAACTGTCAAACACATGAACTGTGTCAAACTGTCAAACACATGAAATGTGTCAAACTGTCAAACACATGAACTGTGTCAAACTGTCAACACATGAACTGTGTCAAACTGTCAAACACACGAACTGTGTCAAACTGTCAACACATGAAATGTGTCAAACTGTCAACACATGAACTGTGTCAAACTGTCAAACACACGAACTGTGTCAAACTGTCAAACACAAAAACTGTGTCAAACTGTCAAACACATGAACTGTGTCAAACTGTCAAACACACAAACTGTGTCAAACTGTCAAACATATGAACTGTGTCAAACTGTCAAACACATGAACTGTGTCAAACTGTCAAACACATGAACTGTGTCAAACTGTCAAACACATGAACTGTGTCAAACTGTCAAACACATGAACTGTGTCAAACTGTCAAACACATGAACTGTGTCAAACTGTCAAAAACACGAACTGTGCCAAACTGTCAAACATATGAACTGTGTCAAACTGTCAAACACATGAACTGTGTCAAACTGTCAAACACATGAACTGTGTCAAACTGTCAAACACATGAACTGTGTCAAACTGTCAAACACATGAACTGTGTCAAACTGTCAAACACACGAACTGTGTCAAACTGTCAAACACATGAACTGTGTCAAACTGTCAAACACATGAACTGTGTCAAACTGTCAACACATGAACTGTGTCAAACTGTCAAACACATGAACTGTGTCAAACTGTCAAACACATGAACTGTGTCAAACTGTCAAACACATGAACTGTGTCAAACTGTCAAACACATGAAATGTGTCAAACTGTCAAACACACGAACTGTGTCAAACTGTCAACACATGAAATGTGTCAAACTGTCAACACATGAACTGTGTCAAACTGTCAAACACACGAACTGTGTCAAACTGTCAAACACAAAAACTGTGTCAAACTGTCAAACACATGAACTGTGTCAAACTGTCAAACACACGAACTGTGTCAAACTGTCAAACATATGAACTGTGTCAAACTGTCAAACACATGAACTGTGTCAAACTGTCAAACACATGAACTGTGTCAAACTGTCAAACACACGAACTGTGCCAAACTGTCAAACATATGAACTGTGTCAAACTGTCAAACACATGAACTGTGTCAAACTGTCAAACACATGAACTGTGTCAAACTGTCAAACACATGAACTGTGTCAAACTGTCAAACACATGAACTGTGTCAAACTGTCAAACACACGAACTGTGTCAAACTGTCAAACACATGAACTGTGTCAAACTGTCAAACACATGAACTGTGTCAAACTGTCAACACATGAACTGTGTCAAACTGTCAAACACATGAACTGTGTCAAACTGTCAAACACATGAACTGTGTCAAACTGTCAACACATGAACTGTGTCAAACTGTCAACACATGAACTGTGTCAAACTGTCAAACACATGAACTGTGTCAAACTGTCAACACATGAACTGTGTCAAACTGTCAAACACATGAACTGTGTCAAACTGTCAAACACACGAACTGTGTCAAACTGTCAAACACATGAACTGTGTCAAACTGTCAACACATGAACTGTGTCAAACTGTCAACACATGAACTGTGTCAAACTGTCAAACACATGAACTGTGTCAAACCGTCAAACACACGAACTGTGTCAAACTGTCAACACATGAAATGTGTCAAACTGTCAACACATGAAATGTGTCAAACTGTCAACACATGAAATGTGGCAAACTGTCAACACATGAACTGTGTCAAACTGTCAAAAACATGAACTGTGTCAAACTGTCAAACACATGAACTGTGCCAAACTGTCAACACATGAACTGTGTCAAACTGTCAAACACACGAACTGTGTCAAACTGTCAAACACATGAACTGTGTCAAACTGTCAACACACGAACTGTGTCAAACTGTCAACACATGAACTGTGTCAAACTGTCAACACATGAACTGTGTTAAACTGTCAACACATGAACTGTGCCAAACTGTCAAACACATGAACTGTGTCAAACTGTCAACACATGAACTGTGTCAAACTGTCAAACACATGAACTGTGTCAAACTGTCAACACATGAACTATGTCAAACTGTCAACACATGAACTGTGTCAAACTGTCAACACATGAAATGTGTCAAACTGTCAACACATGAAATGTGTCAAACTGTCAAACACATGAACTGTGTCAAACTGTCAACACATGAACTGTGTCAAACTGTCAAACACACGAACTGTGTCAAACTGTCAACACATGAAATGTGTCAAACTGTCAACACGTGAACTGTGTCAAACTGTCAAACACACGAACTGTGTCAAACTGTCAACACATGAAATGTGTCAAACTGTCAACACATGAACTGTGTCAAACTGTCAACACATGAACTGTGTCAAACTGTCAACACATGAACTGTGTCAAACTGTCAAACACATGAACTGTGTCAAACTGTCAAACACATGAACTGTGCCAAACTGTCAACACATGAACTGTGTCAAACTGTCAAACACACGAACTGTGTCAAACTGTCAAACACATGAACTGTGTCAAACTGTCAACACACGAACTGTGTCAAACTGTCAACACATGAACTGTGTCAAACTGTCAACACATGAACTGTGTCAAACTGTCAACACATGAACTGTGCCAAACTGTCAAACACATGAACTGTGTCAAACTGTCAACACATGAACTGTGTCAAACTGTCAAACACATGAACTGTGTCAAACTGTCAACACATGAACTATGTCAAACTGTCAACACATGAACTGTGTCAAACTGTCAACACATGAAATGTGTCAAACTGTCAACACATGAACTGTGTCAAACTGTCAAACACATGAACTGTGTCAAACTGTCAAACACATGAACTGTGCCAAACTGTCAACTTCGACTTCTAAGATGCATACATTCAGTTGTTCCGAACTCACTTCACTCGCGCTGAAGAGGGAGGCTCTCGGCTGGTGCTGGCACATGTGCAGGTCAAATGCACCACTGTAATGCCGATTAAGGTGTTTACATGACGTAATCATTCGAAAGATTGTTCAGAACACCAGGTGTTTTAATCAGCGTATGCTTACTTTGAGTTTGACCTTACGCCGATTAAGATAAACTGAGTAAGGCGTTTATGTGACTATTGCATAATCTGTGCCTACTGCCGTAATCCGTTTAATATCGAATTATTCGCGTGCATGTAAACGTACTCAGTGTTTCTTGTTTGCAACGTAACTGTCCCTGTTTGCAAATAATTTAATGTGAGACGTCATTAGGAATCTGAGCATGGTAGGCTTCTTTCAAAACCTAGGGCTACCTTTCCACCCCAGACAGTAGGCCTACCTTTCCACCCCAGACAGTAGGCCTACCTTTCCACCCCAGACAGTAGGCCTACCTTTCCACCCCAGACAGTAGGCCTACCTTTCCACCCCAGACAGTAGGCATACCGACGCAGAAAAATATAAGCTTTAACTGCTGGCTACTCTTCGTCCGTGAATTAACACAACAAGAGAAGGTCCCTTAAAGACATCTGGGTTTAAACATCTTCTATTGTACGGAAAGTGAATAGCTTCATCAAATGATAGTGACAAAAATTAGGTTACTTCCCTTCTCAATTTTATGTCTCTTCGGTTTTATTTTCTTCAAAATCTTAAGCTAACAATGGGTAGACCTGTGCTTTGTGCCATTTTCTTGAATAAAAGGTAGGCTTAAGGCATACCCTCTCATACCCATACTCATACCCCTCTCATACCTCTCATACCCCTCAATTCAAGTCCTGGTTTGAACTTCACAGCCCTTCACTGACAGAGTTAGGATATTTAAAGAGTGCTTGGTGGGTGGAGGAATTGGCCGCCAAAATCTATATAGCGTTATATAGAAGTCTAAAGGCAAGTTTATTCTGTCAAAGAGGTAGGCCTACCTCTTATTTCTTAGGAAGAAATAGGCTCCAACACAAAGCCCTCTTGTTGTTAGTCTAATTAAAATGAAAACGGTTGAAATGAATAATGTCAACTGGAATTTGCTGACTTCAGCACCATGAGCACCATGAGCACCATGAGCACCACAAGCACCATGAGCACCACGAGCACCATGAGCACCATGAGCACCATGAGCACCACGAGCACCACGGGCACCACGGGCACCACGAGCACCATGAGCACCACGAGCACCACGAGCACCACGAGCACCATGAGCACCACGAGCACCACGAGCACCACGAGCACCACGAGCACCATGAGCACCATGAGCACCACGGGCACCACGGGCACCACGAGCACCATGAGCACCACGAGCACCACGAGCACCATGAGCACCATGAGCACCATGAGCACCACGAGCACCACGAGCACCATGGGCACCATGAGCACCACGAGCACCACGAGCACCATGGGCACCATGAGCACCACGAGCACCACGAGCACCACGAGCACCATGAGCACCACGAGCACCACGAGCACCATGGGCACAATGAGCACCACGAGCACCACGAGCACCATGGGCACCACGAGCACCACGAGCACCAAGGGCACCATGAGCACCACGGGCACCACGAGCACCACGAGCACCACGAGCACCACGGGCACCATGAGCACCACGGGCACCACGAGCACCACGAGCACCACGAGCACCACAAGCACCACGAGCACCACGGGCACCACGAGCACCACGGGCACCACGAGCTGTCTATTTCCGATTGATTGTGCTGCGACTGCTGCTTCAAGTTTCAGCACCACAATGTAAGTTACTCAAACATGGCTTATTGTGAGGTCAATAACTCTGATAAATACATCATGGGCAAGGAACGTATTGTTTTTATTGAAATCAATTATCGTAGTAGCAAGCTATTAAGGTTGACCTCCAGTCCTCCTCATCTTTGCGCTCTCCTTCTCAAATTGAACAGAACATAGGCTATAGGCTAGTCCAGGTGCAAGATATAGCGTCTTTTGGACTTGGCCTAATCAAAATGTATTTTCTGGAGAATTCTTTGACTCTCGTCTTGATCTGCCACAGTAGGCCTACACAGCACAGCACTGGTTAGGCAGCACCACAACAACAAAAATGTTTTAGCAAGAGCAAAGCAGGCTGGGACTCAGGGTTTGTAATGCAGTGTGTGTAATGCAGCCTAGTTTTATTTACACCATCCCAGCATGTCACGTTCCTGACCTATTTCTGTTAGTTTGTTGTAATTGTTAGTTGGTCAGGACGTGAGTTTGGGTGGGCATTCTATGTTTTCTGTTTCTATGTTGGTTTATGGGTTGCCTGGTATGGCTCTTAATTAGAGGCAGGTGTTTGGCGTTCCTCTAATTAAGAGTCATATTTAGGTAGGTTGTTTCACAGTGTTCGTTGTGGGTGGTTGTCTCCTGTGTCAGTGTTTGTCGCACCATACGGGACTGTTCGGTTTGTTTGTTCATGTCATTTATGTGTAGGCTATTTTCCCTGTTCGTGCGTTCTTCGTGTTTATGTGAGTTCGTCGTCCAGGTCTGTCTACACCGTTTGTTGTTTTGTTAATTAGTCAAGTGTATTTCGTTTTCGTGTTTTTCCGTCTTTTCTTTAATAAATATTATGTCTTCAACATCCGCTGCATTTTGGTTCAATCCCTGCTCCTCCTCAAGAGGAGGAGGAAAACCGTTACAGAACCACCCACCGATCCAGAACCAAGCGGCGTGAAGTCGAGCAGTGGCCTGCTACACAGGAATCACGGACTTGGGAGGAAGTATTGGAGGGTAAAGGACACTGGGCTCACATTGGGGAATATCGCCGCGCTCGTGAGGAGATGGAGGCAGCGAGAGCCCAAGAGCGGTGGTATGAGGAGGCAGCAAGGAGACGTGGCTGGAAGCCCGAGAGGAGACCCCAAAAATGTCTTGGGGGGGGGGGGCTAAGAGGTAGTGGGCCGAGGGCAGGTAGGAGACCTGCGCCCACTTCCCAGGCTTACCGTGGAGAGCGGGAGTACGGGCAGACATCGTGTTACGCAGTAGAGCGCATGGTGTCTCCTGTACGTATGCATAGCCCGGTGCGGGTTATTCCACCTACCCGCACTGGTAGGGCTAGATTGGGCATTGAGCCAGGGGTCATGAGGCCGTCTCAACACGTCTGGTCTCCAGTGCGTCTCCTCGGGCCGGCTTACATGGCACCAGCCTTACGCATGGTGTCCCCGGTTCGCCTACATAGCCCGGTGCGGGTTATTCCACCTCCTCGCACTGGTCGGGCGACGGGGAGCATTCAACCAGGTAAGGTTGGGCAGGCTCGGTGCTCAAGGGAACCAGTACGCCTGCACGGTCCGGAATTTCCGGCACTACCTCCCCGCCCCAGCCCAGTACCACCAGTGCCTACACTACGCACCAGGCTTCCAGTGCGTTTTCAGAGCCCTGTTCCTCCTCCACGCACTCTCCCTATGGTGCATGTCTCCAGCCCAGTGCCTCCAGTCCCGGCACCGCGCACTAAGCCACCTGTGCGTCTCCTAAGTCCTGTGCACACTGTTGTTTCTCCCCGCACTCGTCCTGAGGTGCGTGCCCTCAGTCCGGTACCACGCACCAGGCCTATAGTGCGCTTCGAGAGGTCAGTGTGCCCTGTACCTGCTCCCCGCACTAGGCTTGAAGTGCGTGTCCCCAGTCAGGGGCCTCCAGTTCCGGCACCACGCACCAAGCCTACAGTGCGTCTCAGCCGGCCAGAGTCTGCCGTCTGCCCAACGGCGCATGAACTGCCTGTCTGCCATGAGCCTGCAAAGCTGCCCATCTGCCATGAGCCTACAGCGCCTTCCGCCAGACAGGAGCAGCCAAAGCCTTCCGCCAGACAGGAGCAGTCTGAGCCATCTGTCTCCGCAGCGCCATCTGAGCCATCCGTCTCCCCAGCGCCGTCTGAGCCATCCGTCTGTCCCGAGCCATTAGAGCCGCCCGTCTGTCCCGAGCCGTCAGAGCCGATAGTCAGTCAGAAGCCGCTAGAGCCAGTCGTCAGTCAGGATCTGCCAGAGCCGCCAACCAGACAGGATCTGCCAGAGCCGCCAACCAGACAGGATCTGCCAGAGCCGCCAACCAGACAGGATCTGCCAGAGCCGCCAACCAGACAGGATCTGCCAGAGCCGTCAGTGAGCCATGAGCGTCCAGAGCCGTCAGCCAGCCATGAGCGTCCAGAGCCGTCAGCCAGCCATGAGCGTCCAGAGCCGTCAGCCAGCCATGAGCGTCCAGAGCCGTAAGCCAGCCATGAGCGTCCAGAGCCGTCAGCCAGCCATGAGCGTCCAGAGCCGTCAGCCAGCCATGAGCGTCCAGAGCCGTCAGCCAGTCATGAGCTGTCCCTCAGCCCAGAGCGGCTATTTATTCAGAACTGCCCCTCAGTCCAGAGCTGTCTCTCTGTCCGGAGCTGCCTTTCAGTCCGGAGTTGCCCCTCTATCCTGAGCTACCTCTCTATCCTGAGTTACCTCGCTATCCTGATCTATCCCTCTGTCCTGAGCTATCCCTCTGTCCTGAGCTATCCCTCTGTCCCGGTGCTGCCCCTGGTGTCGATGTTACCAAAAGGAGTTAGTGGATGTAAGATGAGGGTGGTCATTCATAGGGGGAAATGTAAGCTAGGATTGACTATGGTGAGGTGGGGACCTCGCCCGGAGCCTGAGCCACCACCGTGGTCAGATGCCCACCTAGACCCTCCCCTAGACTTTGTGCTGGTGCGCCCGGAGTTCGCACCTTATGGGGGGGTTATGTCACGTTCCTGACCTATTTCTATTAGTTTGTTGTAATTGTTAGTTGGTCAGGACGTGAGTTTGGGTGGGCATTCTATGTTTTCTGTTTCTATGTTGGTTTATGGGTTGCCTGGTATGGCTCTTAATTAGAGGCAGGTGTTTGGCGTTCCTCTAATTAAGAGTCATATTTAGGTAGGTTGTTTCACAGTGTTCGTTGTGGGTGGTTGTCTCCTGTGTCAGTGTTTGTCGCACCATACGGGACTGTTCGGTTTGTTTGTTCATCGTCATTTATGTGTAGGCTATTTTCCCTGTTCGTGTGTTCTTCGTGTTTATGTGAGTTCGTCGTCCAGGTCTGTCTACACCATTTGTTGTTTTGTTAATTAGTCAAGTGTATTTCGTTTTCGTGTTTTTCCGTCTTTTCTTTAATAAATATTATGTCTTCAACATCCGCTGCATTTTGGTTCAATCCCTGCTCCTCCTCTTCTGATGAAGAGGAGGAGGAAAACCGTTACACAGCAGCTATCTTAGAACAGTGGAGGCTCCTCAGAAGAGGAAGGGGAGGACCCTCCCCCCTCAGTGAATTTCAGCAAAAGTTAAACATTAAAAAAGTACTCCTTTTCAGATAAAACTACACTAAATATATTCACGTCACCAAATAATTGATTAAAACACACTGTTTTGCAATGAACAGCACTCTCTGGGGCCGCATCATGGTGTAGCCGGAGGACAGTTAGTTTCCGTCCTCCTCTGGGTACATTGAATGCAATACAATCAATACAAAACCTAGGAGGCTCATAGTTTTCTCGCCCTTCCATGCACATACACAGTAATTATGACAACTTCCGGAGGATGTCCTCCAACCTATCAGAGCGGACATGTTGTCGACCCAATCAAAAGATCTGAGAATCAGTCTAGTACTGAAAGCATAAGCTAGAGCTAGCATTGCAGTGCATAAAATGTGGTGAATAGTTGACTCAAAGAGAGAGAATGACAATAGTTGAAGATTTTTAACAAATTAATTTCTTCAAAAATGAAGGAGAAGCAAGAGAGAGGGAGAGAGAGATAATTTGTTGTATTTGTTTTTTACTTTCACTTATCTAGCAAACGTAGCTAGCTAGTTTAGCCTACTCAAACACCTGGCTCAAACAGAGCAGGATGCTATGTTAGCTAGCTGGCTATGGCTATCCAACACTGGAACTCTTACAAGTCAAGGTAAGCTTTTGGTTTTATAAATATATTGCCAACGGGGCCCGCCGATATAACTGCTAAACTGCTTGCTGTACACTGTACTGCATGATTGTAGCGGGTTTACTAGCGCGTTAATTCTAGTAGCTAGCTGTGTTAGCTAATATGGTGACAACAGTGTAGGCTGTGTGTAGTGGTTAACGGTAATGGGATGAAGGTTTGGCTTGGAAAGGTTTTTTCAGCTGTTTTATTGTGCACTGAAGTCCACAAGCGAAGGGAAAAGGTGAGAGGAGGAGAGCGCGTAGATGAAGAAGAAATTATACAACGAGCAAATTATCATGCAGTTTGTATGTGGCTGCTATGAAAGTAAACTGTGCTTACGGTTATCAGAGGTGTATTCATTCTGCCAGTTCTGTTGAAAAACATTTCTTAAATGAAAGCAAATGGAACGAAACGGAGATAAACATACCTGAATTTGTCACTGTTACCTTGATTACTCACTTTTTTCTCTCAACCTGTGCACCTACGTTGTAAACGTTCATTCGTAGGCTAGGTTGTAGCAACCTAATGATGGGTATAGGGAAGATTTGACTATCATGTTGTAGCCTAAACCTGTCGGTGTTACTTTGAGCTGGGTGAATGGAATATGAATGACAGTCATCCAATATGCTCAAATAGAAATAAATCTATGCTCATAAAAACCAAAAAAAGTCATCCCTTATCTTAAATGGCACGGACCACCACAGTCTTAGAAATATTACTTTGCTCCCTGCTTCTCCAAGCACGACCCTGCCCTGGACTAGATTTTTTTTTAAATACTAAACCCTCCCCTGAAATTGAAAAAGCATGACCGTCCCCCATTTTACTACAGGTACCCATTCTATACATTTCAATCCATCCCTTACATCTAAGTGGACCTCCGGGCATTTACCATACACCCTACACCCTACACCCTACACCCTCCATCCTGCCTCAGTAGACTAATGGAGATTCTGTCATCGCCTCGAGAGAAATTACTGCCACTTACCAATACACACACTCTCTCTCTTTCTCCCCCTTCTCTCTCTTTCTTGGCCATGTTTCTCTAACACTCCACTTCCCACTCTCTCTTCATCATTTCCCCACATTCTCTCTCTCCCTGATCCCACTCCCAGAATATAATGCACCCAAATGACTCTCACAATAAGACATGATGGCAGGCCGACTAGAACTCATCTCAACACTGCGGTGGGGTTAGCTCTGTGCCTCGGTGGCTCTCTCCGCTCCGGAGAGAACACTGCTTCTTGTCCGCATCCTTGGGGCGAAAAATATGCCACAGCATCTCCTCCCTCACTTCATTCTCTAAAACCCGCCTGCCTGGTACCGCTTGCCCGCCTGCCCACACGTTGAGGGGAAGGACAGAGAGACGGCCCCCTTGTCAATCTCCTGCCAATGGCTGCTGTCAAAACAGAAGCTGACAAGCGAGACCGACGAAGACGCTAAGACGGCCTGGCGGGACACCTTACTGACAGCAGGCTCTGTCGGGCTCTCGCCGAGAGAGAGAGGTCACAGAAACGGGAGACACAGGAGATGGGAGAGCTTCACACTCATTAAGGAAGGGCCTTTTCTATGTCTGGGACTCAGAGATTGGAGAAGACTAAATGACATATCTGCATGAGAGAGACTTGAGTCTTACTTCCTTAGGCCTCACACCAGGACTCAGCAAGGTCTCTAGATATAAAAGGATGTGCTTATTTTTGTGACTAAACAGGAAGTGGTAAGGTGCCCCTTAAGAGCTGGTTGCATTCCCTAAATATTAAGGTATGGAGAACACTGATCCTAGACCAGCACTCTGGACTGGAGCCAATGGCACCTCTAGCTGTATTAGAGTCAGCATGTTAACAGGCAGTGCTTGTTGCTTACCTCTGTGAGGTGGGGGTTGGGGTTGAAGCCACACTGGTTGCAGACGGTGGAGCGGCACTGTGTGCAGGTGTTGTAGTTTGGCAGGGCCGGCGGATTGGTCAGCTCCGTGGTGGAGCAGAGTGGGCACAGCTTGCTGACGGGCATGGGGGCGATCTGGGGCACTGAGTAGGGCGAGGTGGGGGTGATCCCACGGTCCGGGGACATTGAGGAGGAGCGACCCGTCCGGCCACCCGAACCGCTGAAGTCCACCTGGAGGTTTCGTCTGGAGGCATGCTGACCTGGACCACCACCCATCCCAGCACCCATCCCTGGCCCATGACCCTGAGCCTGCCCTGGGCCTGGGCCGTGGCCTGAGCCATGGACTAGGCCGGAGCTATGCTGCATCGGCCTGTGGCTCTCTTGGTTGGCCAGTCTCTGACCTCCTCCTCCACCCATTCCTCCGTAGCCAGCCTGCACCCCAGATTTAGGACTCCCCGTGGGAACCCTGAGGGAAAACAACAGGAATCAAATTAATTTCAAATATAACATCCCTTCTGTTTAGCTCTTCTACAGATTGTGAACAAGATATTTGGTGGTTTGGTCAGTATCACTGAATCTTTTCATTCTATCAAAAAATGGCCCTGAAGCTCCGGCTAAGACTGAAACAAGACACTGAAAAACTGCTCTGATCTGGGGAAAGCATAAATTTGGATCAAAGAGAACCACAGTAGTTCCGGCCAATCATTTGCTTAATTTGCTTCAGTTGATTCATGGGAGCTTGACACAAGTATTCGTTGTAGAGAGAGACCTATTTTGCGACAGCCTGAGTCGGTATGAGACATTTGCTTTCAGCTACATGTGAATGTCACAAAATCTCTCTCATCCACCCCCACGCCTTAGATCTGAAGTTACTGTCTCCAAATTCACATCTCTTCAAAACCCTGCGAGCCAGATTTCACCTAGTGACCTTCACGTGGAGCGGACTTAGGGAAGCTGTGCGTGCGTGTGTACACTTAATGCAGTCTCATCTGGTCTAATGATGTTAAATGTCTCCTGGCAGCTCTCATAACAGTTTGCCCTCTTCACCGTAAGCTCTACCCAGCAGGTAAAAGGCTACAAGGGCCACAGGAGCATCAAACCAACCAGGCGGCTAGAGCAAAGTGCCATAATGAGGGGTTCAACACATAGAAAGCAGGCTAAAGTGCATACGTTGTTCTGCAGGCTGTCGGGAAGCTTCTACCGTGCTTGAGCCATTTCAGCACCATAGAGCTGTCCCTTTCAGCCCCATGAGCCATTTCAGCACCGTTTTAGCACCACGGCGCTGTCCACTTACACATAGACATGTCTCACTTTGTCCTAAACGCTTACAGTCCCACCTAAAGTAAACAATAAAATCAGTCCCACCTAATGTAAACCATATGTTTGCCATATGTCTGTATGCATGCACTCTGATGAAGGCAAAAATGGTTAAAATGTTAATTACATTTTTAACAAAGGATTATTAACTTAAGCACTGTGCTTACTGTACTCTCTTCATGTTAAAAAATATAATAATCATCTTTTCCTTCAGAGGTCTAAATACCTCTATGGACCGTAAAGGGAATCATACTTCAACCTATCATGCTCATGCACTTATATATAGGAATTAGTGGATATATGGGACACTATCAAATGTGCCTTTAGAGGCCATGCAATTTAGTACTCATCTCTAAAACAAAAGAAAATGAGGTCAAAAGAGTCCATATTAACAAAGGAAATGGAAGGACTAACAGTACAGTTAGATAGCAATACAAAGCTGCACCGTAGAGGCTCAGAATAAGTTAGAAGAAAAACAAAAAGAAATGGAGGAACTTATTCAAGAAAGATCCAGTGTAATATACAGTATTATAAAACATAAAGCGAACTGGATGGAATATGGGGGAAAATGCACCAAATTATTTTTTCATCTTCAACATAGAAATGCTACCACAAATAATTGACTGAAACTTGTTACACATGATGAGTCACCCATGATTCACCAAACAATATTTTGAAAGAAGAGGTAAAGTCACTTAAGCATATGTTTTTGTGTCAGTCTCCTCCATCTCCACTAACCGAAGCTAATTGTATGGATTTCTTTCATATTAATAATGTAAAATTAACAGCTGTACAGAAATACTCTTGTGAAGGCCAAATTACAGAGGAGGAACTTCTTGATGTAATTAAAGCCTTTAAATCCAGGAAAACTCCAGGGTTGGATGGCATACCCGTGGAAGTATACAATTTTTTGTTGATATACTCAGAGGACCATTATTAGCATGTTTTAACCACTCCTATATAAATGGTAGATTATCAGACACGCAACAAGAAGGTCTGATATCATTATTACTGAAACAGGACCCAAGTGATATATATAAAGATCCAGTCCATTTAAAAATTGGAGGCCTCTTACACTTCAGTGTTGTAATGCAAAAGTTCTAGCTAAATGCCTTTTAAACCTTTTAAATTATGCCCATATAATTTAAAAGGTTTTGTTGGATATTATTTATCCTAATCAGACAGGTTTTTTACATGGACAATACATTAGACATAATATAAGACAAGTACTGGAAACAATAGAACAATCTGGGAAACCAGGCCTGGTATGCATAGCTGACTTTGAAATGACATTTGATAAAGTACGACTGGAGTTTAGATATAAATGCCTGGAATATTTCAATTTTGGAGAATCTCTCATAAAATGGGTTAAAGTTATGTATAGTAGCCCTAGGTGTAAAATAGTAAATAATGGCTACTTCTCAGAAAGATTTAAACTGTCACGAGAAGTAACACAAGTTTGTCCACTATCGGCATATCTATTTATTATTGCCATGGAAATGTTAGCTGTTAAAACTAGATCCAACAATAGTATTAAGGTGTCATTGCACGCTGATAAGTCACGTTTTCTTCTGAATCCACAATTAGAATCCCCACAGCCTCATAGAGGATCTGAATACTTTATCTAACCTCTCTGGATTAAAACCAATTTATGATAAGTGTACAATATTACGTATTGGATCACTAAAAAAAGACAACTTTTACATTACTGTGTAGTTCATCAATAAAAATGGTCTGACGGGGATGTTGACATACTCGTTATGCATATGCCAAAAGAAAGAAATGATCTCACATTTTTATAGAAAGTTAGCAAAAATAGATAAGATCTTGCTACCATGAAAGGAAAATACCTGTCTATTTGTGGGAAAATCTTCAGTCATATCACAGTTGACCTATTTGCTTTTGCCTACACCTAGCGACCTGTTTTTTAAATTATATGAGCAAAAAATATTTTGGGGGGAATGGCAAGCCAGACAAAATTAAAAGGGCCTATTTATATAATTAATATGAATTCGGATTGCAGAAATTATTAAATATTAAAGCATTAGACCTCTCACTAAAGGCATCAGTCATACAAAAAGTATACTTAAATCCAAACTGGTTTATCGCAAATTAGTAGGAATGTCTCACCCCATGTTCAAGAATGGCCTTTTTCCCTTTATTCAGATTACAACCACTCACTTTAGGTTATTTGAAAACCAAATAATCTCCAAACTATTGTTATTTTTTAAACAAGCCATAGAAAGTTGGTTGCAATTTCAGTTTAATCCACCAGAAAATACAGAACAAATAATACAACAAATCTTGTGGTTAAACTCAAATATACTAATAAAAAAAACGTTATTTTTCGAGAATATAAAAAAGGTTCAGCGGCTTGCTAAAGTATTCACCCCCTTTTTCCTACTTTGTTGCCTTACAACCTGTAAGTAAAATGGATTTTGGGGAGATTTGTATCATTTGATTTACATAACATGCCTACCACTTTGAAGATGAAATATATTTTATTGTGAAACAAACAAGAAATAAGACAAAAAAAACATAAAACGTGAGCGTACATAACTATCCCCCCCCCCCCCCCCCCCAAAGTCAATACAATAAGTCTGTAACGGCTCTCTTTCGGTGAGTGAGTTGACCAAGGCGCAGCGGGTGATGAATACATAATGTTTTAATGACAAGACGGAAAAACACGAAACGAAATACACTTGAATGATTTACAAAATAACAAAACGAACTAGACAGACCTAAACTATGAACTTACATGAAACGAGGAACACAATAAACAGGAACGACCGAACGAACGAGACGAGACAGTACCGTGTGGTGCAAAATACACAGACACAGCGACAATCACCCACAAACAAACAGTGAGAACCTCCTACCTTAATATGACTCTCAATTAGAGGAAAACGCAAAACACCTGCCTCTAATTAAGAGCCATACCAGGCAACCCAAAACCAACATAGAAACGGAAAACATAGACTGCCCACCCAAAACTCACGCCCTGACCATCACACACATACAAAACAACAGAAAACAGGTCAGGAACGTGACAAAGTCTCTTGGGGTATGTCTCTGTAAGCTTGGCCATTCCAAGACATTTAATGTTTCCCCTTAAACCACTTGAGTGTTGCTTTAGCAGTATGCTTAGGGTCATTGTCCTGCTGGAAGGTGAACCTCCTTTCCAGTCTCAAATCTCTGGAAGATTGAAACAGGTTTCCCTCAAGAATTTCCATGTATTTAGCGCCATCCATCATTCCTTCAAATTCTGACCAGTTTCCCAGTCTCTGCCGATGAGAAACATCCCCACAGCATGATGCTGCCACCACCATTCACTGTGGGGATGGTGTTCTCGGGGTGATGAGAGTGTTGGATTTGCGCCAGATATAACGCTTTCCTTGATGGCCAAAAATCTCAATTTTAGTCTCATTTGACCAGAGTACCTTCTTCCATATGTCTTTTGGCGAACACCAAACATGTTTGCTTATTTTTTTCTTTAAGCAATGGCTTTTTTTCTGGCCACTCTTCCGTAAATGCATTAAAGAACAAAATTGGGTAAAGAAAATTGTGATAAAGAAAAATATATACCAGTTTAATTTAAGGACAAAAAATGACAGCTGTGCCATATAGATTGCAAAATAGTTGGGAAGAGATTTCGATGTACCGATTCCAATGCACATGGTTTAGGAATTGACATGCAAAACAACGCCGGATTCAAAACTTAGAATTGTTCAATTTAAAGGATTATACAAAATTATTGCAACCAATAGTGTCACGCCCTGACCTTAGTTATCTTTGTTTTCTTTATTATTTTGGTTAGGTCAGGGTGTGACGAGGGTGGTATGTGTGTTTTTGTCTTGTCTAGGGTTTTGGTATGTCTAGGTGTGTGTGTGTGTAGTCTAGGCATTATGTAGGTTTATGGTGGCCTGGATTGGTTCCCAATCAGAGGCAGCTGTTTATCGTTGTCTCTGATTGGGGATACTATTTAGGTTGTCATTTTCCAGTTTGGTTTGTGGGTTATTGTCTATGTTGATGTTGCATGTCTGCACTCCGTGTTTATAGCTTTCATGTTCGTTTGTTATTTTGTATAGTTTGTTAGTGTTCTTCGTGTTCAGTCGTCTTGTATTAAAAATATGTATTCACATCACGCTGCGCTTTGGTCTCCTCTCTACGACGAACGTGACAAATAGAATGTTATATATACATACGGGGGATACAATCTTCCCAGCTTTGCAGATTTTGCTGTGAGGAGGCAGAGTCATTAGATCATTTATTTTGGTACTGTCCATATGTAGCTTGTATTTGGTCACAGGCCCAGGAATGGCTGAAGAATTGCAACATTTGCCTAGAACTAACGCTACAGATAGCAATACTGGGTGATTTGAAAAGTCATAGTCAATCGATCAATAATATAATAATACTTTTAACAAAAATGTTTCTCTTTAATTTACAATCTGTAGAAACTATGAGAATAGAAAGGTTCAGAATTTTGATGAAGCATCACAGCATAGATAAAAAAATATATGGCAAAAAGAAATCCAATACGGATGGTGTTAAGAGATAGATGGGAGGGGTTGAATGGAGCTGGAGGGTGGGACTGATAACAAGATAACAAATGTAAAATACACTGTGTGTGTAAAATGTATATAGGTTCAGAACTTTTGTGAAATAGCACAGTTAAAAATATATGGCAAATAGAAATCAAACTGTCTAATATTCAGTTGTGCACCGGGGTCGCCCACTCCTCTTTCTATTCTGGTTAGAGACAGTTTGTGCTATTTTGTGAAGGGAGTAGTATGAGTATGTATGCGTTGTATGAGATCTTCAGTGTCTTAGCAATTTCTCGCATGGAATAGCCTTTATTTCTCAGAACAAGAATAGACTAACAAGCTTCCGAAGAAAGTTCTTTGTTTCTGGCCATTTTGAGCCTATAATCGAACCCACAAATGCTGATGCTACAGATACTCAACTTATCTAAAAAAAGGCCAGTTTCATTGCTTCTTTAATCAGCACAACAGTTTTCAGCTGTGCTAACATAATTGCAAACAGGTTTTCTAATGATCAATTAGCCTTTTAAAATGATAAACTTAGATTAGCTAACACAACGTGTCATTGGAACACAGGAGTGACGGTTGCTGATAATGGGCCTCTGTACACCTGTGTATATATTCCATAAACAATCTGCCATTTCCAGCTACAATAGTCATTTACAACATTAACAATGTCTACACTGTATTTCAAATCAATTTTATGTTATTTTAATGGACCCCAAAAATGTGCTTTTCTTTCAAAAACAAGGACATTTCTAAGTGACCCTAAACTTTGCAACGGTAGTGTATATAGTATTTATAAACTGGAAGTAGAAGCCCAAGTGTTATTGTTTATTAGTTTACTCCAATTAGGGGAAGGGTGGTAGGGTTTGCGGGAGAAAAAAAAAAAAATTATAATAATTTGTATGTATATATATTTGTGTGTATATTTATATATGTGTGTATGTATTTATATATATATTTACCCAAATGACATATGGGGATTGGAAATGATGCAGACATTTACGTTGATGGAAGCTGCAATCTATCCGTAACGCTGAAGCTGATCTACCCGCTGAAAAAGAAACTGTGGTCAAGCTGGTGATTGTTTTGTGGCCCTCCAAACATGTCTTCCAATAGAAATGTTAGCCGGAAAACAAAGAATTCAATAGTAATGTAGAGTGTGAGGCTATTCACTGCTCTGAGGCAGGTGGTATTTGTTTCCGACTGCTGTGACAATCTATCTACAACAAAGCCTGCCGGAGAAGTAGCAGGGTACATAAGAGAAGCCTTAAAATGGTTTCCGCCTTGTAACAGTCGACTGATTTCTCTTCCTTGTTTCCCTTCTTGTGTTGAACTTTCCAGCGCAGTTCCTGACAGTATTGAACACAAAACTCACACTCGTGTACGCACACAGTACACATGCAAACACACACACGTGCAAACACACAAACGCACACACACAAACGCACACACTCGCACACACACACGCACGCACGCACGCACGCACGCACGCACGCACACACACACACACACACACACACACACACACACACACACACACACACACACACACACACACATGCTGTAGAAGAAGAGGGACGCAAATGTGGTACACGGGGGATCTCTTCAAAAGAACACCTGGGTTTATTCAATCTATTACCAGTAGTGGGTGTGTTATTACACATACAGAGGAGCGCATCAAGCTAAAGCAGCTCACAAAGATGGCTGCCGCCCAAACTGCTATCAAGCGGTCACACTGCTCAGGTAAGGGGGGGGATGGTGACTCATTCTAAACCTGAAGACTTTACCCTGATTCACTCAAAGTGCTTGAGGAAATGAGCATGAAACAGCGCTGGGGCTGTAAGAAGGACTCGCAGCCGTTTTGAGCTCCCTCCCCCTCTCTCATCTGTGGACAGCAGGAGAGCCAGAGAAGCAGAGGAGAGAGAATCAAGCTGCTTTAGGCCTGTGAACCTGTCATGCTTTGTACATTCACCCATTAACCGGGTGGGTCCGTGCATGGGCAGAGCAGCTCTTTGTGAGCTGTCGCGGAGCAGAATACGACCACAGAATAGACTCCTAGACGTCCGGAGTGATGATAACGCCGCGCCACACCTCGCTACAATAACGCAGGCGTCTCATAATTACTCAGCAAAGACGACGTGAAAAACACACTTTCCTCCAACGCAACACCTTTTTCTCAGTGTTTACAGAGCCGCTCCGGCCGTTTCCCGGAGGTCATTCATCAGTGTTGCATAAGAAGTTAATGACTCTGACCGTGCTAGCCTCCCCCTTCTCTTCAGCTGGCTAATACAGGAGGTTAGATTCCGGGGTCACCAATTAAAGCTGATGTGTGAAAGGAAAGCGCTAGTCGTAGCTAGCCGCGCGTTGTGCTGTCATACTGTATAGCTGGGTCTCCTGTTCTTTGAACTGTTCTTTCTCTGTTGTTCACAGCTGGGTAGGTTCCTGCAGTAGGCTAATCTCTCTCTCTCTCTCTCTCTCTCTCTCTCTCTCTCTCTCTCTCTCTCTCTCTCTCTCTCTCTCTCTCTCTCTCTCTCTCTCTCTCTCTCTCTCTCTCTCTCTCTCTCTCTCTCTCTCTCTCTCTCTCTCTCTCTCTCTCTCTCTCTCTCTCTCTCTCTCTCTCTCTCTCTCTCTCTCTCTCTCTCTCTCTCTCTCTCGTCTCATGGCTGTGCATGTCTTTTCTTGTTGGATATTTCACTGACATTACTAGGACTTTCACTGCTATCGATTCTTCAGTTCGTAGCACACACACACAGAGGCCCAAACAGAGCCATACACAAGGCCCCAAAGTAGTTTCAATAGGCTCTTCAACAAATTCCCGTTATGTCTTGACAGCTATTTTCATCAACTACAGTGCATACTGTAACTGTAAAAAAAAAAAAGAAGGAAAACCAGGGTTGAATTTCAACCCCGAACTTTAACTCTAACTGCTCCTTACAGTTCAGCGTCATCAAGCTCCCTTGTACAACATCACCCATTTAAAGCACGCCTGTCGAGTGCTGCTGTGTAGTGGGGTTGTTTAATAGGATCCCATTTGGGATGCATTCTCGTGACACTGGTACCAGCGGAGCAGGTGACGTCGACGGTGACCTCATATTAAGGCGTCACTCGATCAGGAATGCAGGGGCACCCGAGGGCCAACTCTGAACTGCTGGCACTGACAGCCACAGTCAGTGTTCTATTAGACATAGTACATACACTGCACAGGACGCACACACAGACAGAGAAAGATAAGGTACACAAGGGAGTGATTACACACACATACACACAAATACACACACCGATAAAGATGGTAACACACTGGCTTTGACGTGGATAATATTCCTCTACTGCAGTGGTATTCAAAAAATAGTACAGATTATTGTATGGGACAATATGCAAACGTTTTTGAGAAAGATAATTAGAAAAATACAACTTTCTTGAGTAAACGTATTTATTGGTTGCTTTTCATTTCGATAAGAGATGAAAATGTCATGAATTGAAGGTCGAAATTGACAGATTTCGCGAGAAATGATCGGGGTTCCCGATGAAAAAGTTTGAATACCACTGCTCTACTGTATAGGAGCCAAACCAGACCACTAGAATATAAATGCTCACCATAATAAATTAAGATGACTCAAGTGGCATGTGGCCTGCACTTAGTTACAATATGCTCCAACAGCAAGGTAGCCAACGTATCCTTTAATCCTTTTATGTAACTTCCTCTACCTCCTAGCATTCTTTAACAAACAGGTATCTGCATTCTCTGGAGCCTAACCGTGTTGGTATGGTATTGGTATTGTCATTTTATAGCACTCCTGCATGGGCAGACCCATCTGGCCCGGTCAGATTTAGCAGCTACATGAATGTTCACATGTACAGTTCACACTCACACGAGAATAAATGCACACGCCTTCTCACACACGCACACGCACACACACACGCACACGCACACGCACACACACACACACACACACACACACACACACACATACATTATTTTCCCCGCAGCTGTTACCTGCCCACATTTCAGGGGGAAAAACAGGCTCTCTGCTTCCTGCAGTTAGATAGACCATTAGCGGTCCTGTGTGAAACAGACCGTGCACTATGAATCACAACGACACATGGAGGCACACGCGCACTCACACACACTCACACACCCTCAGCACATAGGGTGCACTCACACATGCCTGCACGCGTTTATACACACATACACATAACCCCCCTCACACACAGCTGATTGAAGGGTAGAGCGCCTCATTTAGCCTGCCTTGTGAAATCCACCAAACCCAACGAATCACATCTAAATAGAATTTCTGAATGCAGATGTTATTTCTGCGGCTGCGCAGTGGCTTCGATCTGTGCGTGGCGGTGAAAGCCCCCTGCTCCGATAAATGGGTGTTTTGTGTGAAATTGATCAAAGGGAAAAGCTCAGAGAGGGTGCTCTCTGTGAAGAATCCTCCTGTTTGGCATTCCGCTCCACACCGCAGAGAGCCGGGAAACTATCCCTTGCATTGTCATCTTCCTCACCACACTACCAAGAGAGAGGGGCTGCCGGCCAGTAAGATAGGCACACACACATATGCGTATATTCATGCATATACACATGCCTAGGGCTGTGGCACTCTTGAGATTTTGTCAGCAGGTTATTGGCATGCATAAGACTTGACCGTTAATTAACATAAACAAGTTTAGCATCTCCAGGCCTCCACTCATACAAACTGCTAAAATACACCATAATAATAAATATAGGATTTATTTTAGTCAGGGCTAAAGAAACATAATTATATGAAGAAAATGTATTTAATAAGAACAGAATATGAGTCGGCCTATAACGAATGTTATTTGGCTATGTGGCATGCCGTAGTAGGCTGTAGGTTTGTTCATTTAGCAGACAAGATAGGCTTCTAAGTCCCGTGTCATTATTTTATATTATTGAATTTTATAGTAAGAAGAATATAATTGAACTTAACTGAATAAAACAGAAAGGATATTTTTCACATTCCACAGAGCTAGTGCGCATATGAAGGCTATGTTGAGCATAAAAGTGAACATTTGAATTCATTCATATTCATTCATATTCATTCATATTATCACCCATCAGACAATTCTCAATTTAATATTGTCTTTCCTAAGATGCTAAATTAGTTTAGATTAAGAATAGCCCATTTTAAAAAATCTACAAAAAAAACATGTCTGCTTTCCCGCCTGTTCATTCGGGTAGGCTACTCCAGCTATTTCACTCCACTTATGCTGTTCGAGGAACATGATATCGCTGCGCGACAGATGATATTCCGCCCAAACTCTGTATGCAATGGACTCCCCAACCCTGTTCCTGAAGCTACAAAGTGCTTCATTTGGGAAACCAAGTGAAATCTGTTCGGGAACATACAAAGTAACATGTTTTCACAACGAAACATATCTCATTCAACTGTTGATAGCTCCTGTTTCTGTATGCCTGAGCACGTAATGACGGAGAGATGGGAGGAGATGGATATTCTGTAGATAGAGGTAACCTACTTGTGTCACTCAATCTATTACTACGCAATTCAACATCAAATACAAATTCAATATTGTAGGCGAACTATGTAAGCCGCCATGCACAATCAATGAACCAACAGCATCGCCTAGGCCAGTGGTTCAGAACAAAATTAATTTTACTCTGCCCGGAGTACCCCTGAAGTACCCCTCATGTGCATTTTACCAGTAACCCTATGATCTCATGATTCTTCTCAAGTACCCCCAGTGGATAGGCCAAGTACCCCCAGGGGTCCTAGTACCCATGGTTGGGGACCCACTGGCATAGGGCTATACGTTCTCTCCCAGACTCATGAATAGGAAGTTTGGAGCGTAGCATAAAGTAACCAGCTCATCCAGTATGCATAATAATACAGTCCACACTCAAAGGCGGTTACTAGAGTGTGTTACATTTTGGAATATAGGCTAGACCAATTAAATACATCTTAAATCAGTGTTTTTTTCTTCATGTTTTTCTGCGGTGCATAATATGCAGTAATGAACGGCACAATCATTATTTTAATTTAAAAAAAAATGTTCATGCTTGGGCTCAGAAGCCTACGCATATGTATAAGGTCTAATATGCATATGGGTGTTTTGAATTGATCATCACCTTAGAAATCATGTCAATTTCGTTGTCAGGCTTTCAATCAACATCCATAACGACCATGTTTTCCACTCAGTTTCAACCTGCTGTTGAACTTCTTTCTTCAGATTGATCATCACCGTGAGGTGAGTTTTAAAAGTACCATAATGTTTTGATGATAAGTGTGTGATGTCATTTCGATTGCATTGATGTCAGTGTGGTTAAAAGGACAATAGAGCCCTGAGTACCAGGCCATTAGCTAGTTGGATACTACCAACGCATGTCCTGAGTGCTTAAAAGGAGATTACCGTGACTCGGTCGCTGGAATTTTACTGCGGTCATGACTCATGACTGCGGATGTGGTAGTAATATGGTCACAGCAACAGCCCTACACACACACACACATACACATACACACCCCTCTCCTCGTATGCCCATGTACACTTCTGATCGCCCTCAGTACTGGTATTGTTGTGTAGGATCACATCCAATAGAGATCGGTATAGTATATATTCACTTTTTATCACATTGTACTGTGTACAGTATGACACTAAGCTAATCAAATAGGCCGATGCACTTGTGGAACTATATGTATGCATGCATTTCAGTTATGCAGGCCACTTTGCACCACTAAACGTCCTGGCTATTAGGCCTATCTATTCTATTATAGTCCCTATAGATAGAGATAGTGTGTTCCATGCATGCGGAGTTGGCCGCAGGTGCTATAGTTCCCTAAATATAATTTGTGTGGAGCTAGCCATGCTCTCACTGAGAATAGCTGTGCACGGTCTCATCTTCAAATTGAATCTTCAAGGCTGCAACACCCTCCCCCCCCCAATTCCTCTGTCCTTTTTAATTGAAATTCTTATCGGCCTGAAGAGTTGAATAAACAAGTATACGCACAGACGGGAGGAGGATAAATATAATAAATAAATGGCAGGTAATCATTTTTTCTCTCTGTGTGTTTTTCAATGAATATGAGCGTTCAGGCTCACTTAACATTCCGTGCTGGGTCCCTCTGCCCCTGCTGAACAATAATGGAGCTTTGTGGTAGGCCAAGCCCAAGCTTGGCATTGCACATGGTGATCTCAGGCTTGTATGTGGTTGCTCGGCTATAGAAATCCATTTAATAAATCTCCAGACAAACAGTTCTTGTGCTGACGTTGCTTCCAGAGTCCGTTTGGAACTCGGTAGTGAGTGTTGCAACCGAGAACAGACCATTTTTACGTGCTATGCGCTTCAGCTCTCTGAGCTTATGTGGCCATTATTGCTCCTAGATGTTTCCACTTCACAATAACAGCACTTACAATTTTTTTTTTTTTTCTTCTTTTTTTTAAAATAATTTTTATCCCATTTTTCGCTAGTAATTACTACCTTGTCTCATCGCTACAACTCCCGTACGGGCTCGGGAGAGACAAAGGTCGAAAGCCATGCGTCCTCCGAAGCACAACCCAACCAGCCATACTGCTTCTTAACACAGCGCGCCTCCAACCCGGAAGCCAGCCGCACCAATGTGTCGGAGGAAACACCGTGTACCTGGCCCCCTTGGTTGGCGTGCACTGCGCCCGGCCCGCCACAGGAGTCGCTGGAGCGCGATGAGACAAGGATATCCCTACCGGCCAAACCCTCCCTACCCCGGACGACGCTATGCCAATTGTGCGTCGCCCCACGGACCTCCCGGTCGCGGCCGGCTGCGACAGAGCCTGGGCGCGAACCCAGAGACTCTGGTGGCGCAGTTAGCACTGCGATGCAGTGCCCTAGACCACTGCGCCACCCGGGAGGCCTACAGCACTTACAGTTGACCGGGGAAGCTCTGACTTGTTGGAAAGGTGGCATCCTATGACGTTGCCACGTTGAAAGTCACTGAGCTCTTCAGTAAAGCCATTATACTGCCAATGCTTGTCTATGGAGATTGCATGTCGGTGTGCCCAATTCTATACACCAGTAACAGGGGTGGCTGAAATAGCCGAATCCACTAATTTCAAGGGGTGTCCACATACTTTTGTGTATCTATATCCTAATTGCACTGTACAGTGACGAGTAAAGGATAACAAATTAACATATAGATACTACTGTAAATTGAATGTAAATCCATCTCTAAGCCAACACCTCAGTGCTGTGAAAATAACATATTACCTTTCACTTGAGCAGAGAGCTAACACAGTGCTACTAGCCTAATACAGGTGGCTAGCCCTTCATGCTAGGGACAGAGCGGCGCTAGGGACAGAGCTGTCAAGGGTAGTGGAGGACTGGAGTTGGGAAAACACTGCTCTAAATGATTCAGATGTAAACCAGTATGGGCGATATATTGTACGGGCCAGATGTAACTTATTCCTTGTATGTTTTACGTTCCATCTGCCCCATGCTGAGCTATAATGACCGTGCAGTACGTATTTTAGCTACGAGCTAACCCACCACTACTCTTCTGTCTTGCTGTGCTCCGACATATCGTAGCCTACAGTTCCCGTTAAGAACAAAGTCATCTGTTTGATATGAAAGATGCCGTGCCGATTTTATTTCCAGCAGCTTGAGTACAACATCTGACTGAGACAACCAAATGAAAAGGTAAAGGAATGTATCTATGAATGCTCTCACTGATTGGCTGCAGCATCCGGCTTTCCCCTAAGACTAGTTAGAGTACACATGTCAATGTTTAGTCAGAAATGTATTGCTGTTGCATTCTTGACTTAGGGGGGAATATGATGGGCCTGCTAGACATCCCAGTATATATTCAGTAAGGCAGATAAGGCCCATGCAGGACTCAAATCTAATCAAATTGTATTTGTCGCATGTTTCCTAAACAACAGGTGAAACGCTTACTTATGGATCCTTTTCCAACGATGCAGAGCAATGCAGGGATGCTGGCCCATGTTGACTCCAATGCTTCCCACGGTTGTGTCAAGTTGGGTGGATGTCCTTTGGGTGGTGGACTATTCTTGATACGCACAGGAAACTGTGCGTATCAAGAGCAGCATTGTAGTTCTTGATGCACACTGGTTCACCTGGCACCAATGTTCCCTCAAAAAAATTTAGGCACTAAGCTAATTTCAGGTCTGCTGACTGCAAAATTGAACATTGTGAAAATTCGGTGTAACTTCCAGAGCGCGTTTACTGACAACCCTGAGGCTGTACCCACTTTAAGTTACAGTTTTAACAGAGGCCAAGTAGGCTACTGTGGCTATTTGATCACAATGTAGGCCTACCAGAGTGGCCTACCATCTAAAGCAATGGAGAAAATGCAACCCATAACCTTTTAACATGGAAATAGCTGTTCTATCATTCAGTCTACAGTAGCAGCCAATGGGTGGTGTTTAATGTAGGCCTACATTCCACGAGACTTTTGAAAAAAACATGCAGAACTTGACATTAACCTGTTTATCCACTTGTCCTTCAGACTAGGAGGTGACTGAAAATGTTGTTGTGTTGTTTGATGCAAGAAACCACTTTACAAAATAAAATGCATTATTATTCCCATACCATTATTACAGAGAATCAGCCAAAGTATGCTACCCTCTGCCTATTGGCTACTTAGCTTATTCAAGCCTGTCTCAAAATACAACACTGCCCCTTTAAGACCCCAAAAATGTATTTTACCTGACTCGCTTTTCAAAGATGTCTGGAAATGTACACGTTTTGTGCTCTTTTAGGAAGCAATCACTCCCCTATTACTGACTACAAATGATCTATAACTGGGCTAATAATGCACTAATGTGCATTTTGATCTCAAAACAAGCGCATCTACTCACAACCGCTCATGCTGTGAACACAGTCCAGTTCAAAGTAAACGACACAGATCCATGTATGGAAATAGTCTATTTGCATATATATATTTGCATATAGGCCTACTGCAGCTCTGATTGGTTATGTCCCACCGGTTTGTGTAGAGTTCAGGCTGAGTCATGCGTTCTGCCTACAACAAAATCTCTTGCATAGTTTGTTTTGTTTCGGTATGTTGCATTGAAAGTGGCTAATATTGTGTTGATTCGATAACAGTTGCCACAGTAAAGGGAAACATTGATAGTGTTAACAGGGAAAACTCTAGAACTGTGGTCACCAACCTTTTCTGAGTCAAGATAACTTTCTGAGTCAAAATGCAAGCCAAGATCTACCGCTCAGATTTATTTTTAACATTACTTAAAAAACGTAAGCCTATGCAACATTAATTAATTAAAAACAGTACTGTAGCAATGCCATTTGTGCAGTAATCTATAGACCCAAGACATTATCACGGCATATTGGCTTTGCTTGAATTGCCCTGCCAATGCATTCTTGTTCGGGCCATTTAAAAAATATATATTTCAAAATTTGAGGTAGGCTATATGATCACACCGGTAATTGATCCGCTTTTGTATTACTTTTAAGGCACAAATGAGTGACATTTAAATAATTTGCTTTTTACCTTTATTTTACTGGGCTGATGGTGCCTGCATCTGATGGTCAGTCTCAGCAGACTGAGGGTCCTCCTCTCAGCATCCCTCCGCCCTCCCTTTCCTCCACTGACACTGACCAAAAAGGGCCACCATCTTCAAGCTGATGGTGAAACTCGAGTCACATCACATTATTTCTGCCTCATGCACAAATTCATGTTGTTACTGCTATGAAAAGAAACAGGGAAATATTTTAAAAAGACCCAAGCCTCTAATAATAACAACAATGCCAGCCTATCGATACACTTTCCTACAAATGTATTACTGCAGCTCTTTGCTGTATTGGTTGACACGCTCTCTCTCTAGTCATGGTTTTAAAATTTTTGAAATCTCACTGCATCAACTTTGCTGTAGCTTTCTTTTATGCATACTACATTACTGCAGACTGCAGGTAGGCCTATAGTGCACTCGTTTTGTTCTCCTGGCCTGCCAGGAAGGCAGAGTTTGTACCTTCACACACCTGGCCTGCCGGGAAGGCAGAGTTTGTACCTTCAAAATGGCAACAGTTTGCCTACCAGTCCTGCTGGGCAGTCCTGGGGGAGCTGCTGGGCAGTCTCGGGGCTACTGTGCGCCCACGCGC
This sequence comes from Salvelinus fontinalis, assembly GCF_029448725.1. Classification (NCBI taxonomy): domain Eukaryota; kingdom Metazoa; phylum Chordata; class Actinopteri; order Salmoniformes; family Salmonidae; genus Salvelinus; species Salvelinus fontinalis. The sequence goes on from NC_074695.1 coordinate 42,788,893, forward strand.
AGCTTAGAGGGAACATTGCCTGGCACCTACTACCATTCCCCATTCAATGGCACACATACAAAATCCATGTCTCAATTGTCTTAAAACGTAAAAATCCTTCTTTAACCTGCCTCCTCCCGTTTATCTACACCGATTGAACAAGTGGCATCAATAAGGGATCATAGCGTTCACCTGGAGTCACCCGGTCATGGAAAGAGCAGGTGTCCTTAATGTTTTGTGCACTCAGTGTACAGGGAGTACAAGCACAGAGTCAATGTGCAAACCTACAACCCTGCTGTTCTCAGCACCCTGCTCCAAACTACTGAGCTTCTGCAATATTCACAGTTTCAAGGGAAAATATTCATGTTGTGATGAGGTGATGAGGATCTACACCTGTACTCATTGGCAGAGTGGGTGTATGGCCATCAAAGGTGTCACAAAGGAACATTTTACACGCAACATTTCTGGAGAGATGAGGGGTGTCCGAGTTGCCATGACGATTCCCCTCGATGACGGTGTAAGTCATTGCCGCAATCGGAGTGTCGGGCGATCTCCCCGCAATCAAGCTGTCAAGCTGAGCAGTCAAGCGTTTATTCAGGTACCATCTGAATGTGTGGTGACCTCCATAGAAAGACAAATGAAAAGAAATAAATGGGGGCGGGAGGGAGGGAGGGGTTGAATAGTGGTTCCTGGAACATTCTTTCACCTAACCAATTTCAACACGGATCCCTCATCCACCACCTCCACACATACACACACACACGCGCACGTACGTACACAAAGACACACACACTTGACCATTCACCTCTGAACCTGAACCTCGTCCTTTTCACTCCATGCACTCCCAGCCGCACTCCATCTCCATCCCTAAGGATGCAGGCCAGGGTCCCCTCCCATGACCGGCGTCTGTTTTCTATCAGCTCCTTGTCGGCCTTCTCCCTCGATCCTTCCCTCCCGGGTAATGACTTTATTAGAGAAGCCTGCTGCTCCCTCTCTCTCTCTCTCTCTCTCTCTCTCTCTCTCTCTCTCTCTCTCTCTCTCTCTCTCTCTCTCTCTCTCTCTCTCTCTCTCTCTCTCTCTCTCTCTCTCTCTCTCTCTCTCTCTCTCTCTCTCTCTCTCTCTCTCTCTCTCTCTCTCTCTCTCTCTCTCTCTCTCTCTCTCTCTCTCTCTCTCTCTCTCTCTCTCTGCATCTCTCTCTCTCTCTCTCTCTGCATCTCTCTGCCTCTCTCTCTCTCTCCTTCTCCTTCTCTCCACCCAGCCCCCCCTCTCTCAGCACTGGACATACTCCTGGTTCTTAGGTGTTATCATGAAGGAGTTTTACCACATACAATTGTTTCATATTACTCCTTAATTAATCTTATTGCGCCAACAAATTTGTCCATCAGAGATTTCATTAATAGCTCGTAAACCAATTATGAGAATTAACACATTCATTCACTTATATATTGCTCATAACATACAGCGACACAATATTGGATCACATAATCGTGATGATGATAATGGTACATGGTGCTCAAAGTCTCGCTGATGTAAAGGTAGAAATACAGAGGAATTAACCAGTGGAAATATCTTCCCTTCTCTCCCACCTCTACGGCCCTTCAGTGGCCATTAGAGTGTAGCGTAACTCAGCGTGACTCAGCGTGACTGTATGAGTTAATTTCTTCACTGGACCTGCCTGTGTTTCTGAAAGAAAAGGAACACTGTAACCCTCAGGCAATCAGTGCATACCGTGTGTGTGTGTGTGTGTGCGTCCATGTGTCTTACATGCTGGAGAAACATTACAACATAATGTTTCCTCTTTTTCAGTCCTTTTCTGCTGTCTGGTGTTTTACCAACATCTAAATCCGTCCACTCAATCCCCAACACACACACACGTGCGCACACACACACACACACACACAATGATCCTCTGTTCCTAAACCTGTGTCACTTCTCCCTCAGCCCACACACACTAAACAAACTAGCTACATACTTTAAACCAGATTAAAGATTTGGTGAATCAAGCGCTACAGTGAAACAAATCTGCCCAAATCCCTCGCTGCCTCCCTCTAAGGTATATCTCATCAGACTTCCAATGTCCTCTCTCTCTCTCTCTCTTGCTCTTTCCTCGCTCCTCATATTTAAATATTTCCTCATCCCTTTGCTTCAGAGAGCAGGCTATTTCATGCTTTGTGTAATAATGGAATTATTTTAAAATGCTCAGGCTGAGAATGGGACTAAATGGGAAAGGAGGTATAAATAGATTTCCCTCAGAGCCTCTCATTCCAGCAAGCCTTTTGCAAAACCTTTCCTTTATCTTCTGCACTTTCATTGAGGTTCAGCACCGCTGTCCGGAAATGGCAGCAATGTAAGGAGAGAACCTCTTTAAGGCCACACAGTGCACGAACAGGTAGCCTCGTTGATGTACCATTGATCATTTATGATTTGTGCATTAAGAGAGTTTGGCCAGACCACCCTAGGCTACAGTACTTAACTTTGGTCATAAATAGTAGATGTTTGTATTATCACTTGCATGCCATCGAGTAAACATGACATAAACAAATGGGGCTGTTTTAAGCAGAACTCCAATTCGTATCCTATAAGTATACACAGTAGCTTCATTCCTGTGTATTTTATTCCCCTTGTGTTGCTATTTTTATTTGACTCTGCATTGTTGCAGAGTAAACAAGCATTTCACAGTCAAATCTACACCAGTTGTATTCGGAGCATGTGACAAATAAAGATTTGATTTGATTTTTCTGTCCAGTATCAGTTAGGTAACTCCCGGAGTCTGGGGGCCTGATCCGTGTCACTCTTTAGCCGCAGCTCTCGCTAACAAACCTGACTTCAATAATCAATTAATCTTGTTCTTTAGTTTAGACAGAGAGGAAGAGGCGAAGCGAGAGGTTTCACTCTCGCCAAAATCTGTCCAAAATAAGCACAAAGCATCTCTATGGCCTTATTTTGTTGCCTGCCTTCCCGCCTTTGGGACAATGACTCCCATTGTTAGGGCGTAGACATGATTATCTCGTCATTATATACACATCTCTGGTTTAGAATGCAACTGCTTTAATCAGTTGTATTGGCTAGGGATGTGGGGAAAAGTGTGACACCAATTTAGCCCCTTGAGCACCAGAGTCCATCAATCTGTATAATGTCCTGACTCGTTGGAACACTGGGAGTGAGAAGACCCCATTGCATTATAAGATACAGTACCAGATCAATGTGCAGGGGTACAAGGTATATGAGGTAGATATGTACATAAAGGCAGGGTAAAGTGACTAAGCATCAGGATATACTGTATAATAATAAAAAACAGAGTAGCAGCAGCATATGATTAGTGTGAAAGTGTGTGTGTGTGTGTGTGTGTGTGCGTACAGGGCCTTCAGAAAGTATTCATAACCCTTGACTTATTCCACATTTTGTTGTGTTACAGCCTGAATTCAAAATGGATTCAATCGTGTCACTTGCCTACACACAATATCCCATAACATCAAAGTGGACTTATGTATATTGAAAATGAAATACTGAAATATCTCATTTACATATGTATTCACACCACTTTGCTATGACACTCCAGATTTTGCTCAGGTGCATCCAATCTCTTTTGATCATCCTTGAAATGTCATTATAACTTGATTGGAGTCCACCTGTGGCCAATTCAATTCTTTGGACATGATTTAGAAAGAAACACACCTGTCTATATAAGGTCCCACAGTTGACAATGTATGTCAGAACAGATTTCCAACGGTCTAATGTCCATTGCTCGTGTCTCTTGGCCCAAGAAAGTCTCTTATTATTATTGGTGTCCTTTTTGCAGCAATTCAACCATAAAGACCTGATTCACGCAGTCTCCTCTGAACAGTTGATGTTGAGATGTGTCTGTTACTTGAACTCTGTGAAGCATTTATTTGGGCTGCAATCTGAGATGCAGTTAATTGCCGATTTTCTAAGGCTGGTAACTCTAATGAACTTATCCTCTGCAGCAGAGGTAACTAATGGTCTTCCTTTCCTATGGCAGTCCTCATTAGAGACAGTTTCATTATAATCGCCTGCACTTGAAGAAACTTTCAAAGTTCTTGACATGATCCAGATTGACTGACCTTCATGTCTTAAAGTAATGATAGACTGTCATTTCTCTTTGCTTATTTGAGCTGTTGTTGCCATAATACGGACTTGGTCTTTTACCAAATAGGGCTATCTTCTGTATACTAACCCTACCTTGTCACAACACAACTGATTGACTCAAACGCATCATGAAGTTAAGAAATTCCACAAATTCCACAAAAACTTTTAACAAGGCACAACTGTTAATTGAAATGCATTCCAGGTGACTAACTCACAAAGTTGGTTGGGAGAATGCCAAGAGTGTGCAAAGCTGTCATCAAGGCAAAGGGTGGCTACTTTGAAGAATCTCAAATATAAAATCTATTTCGATTTCTTTAAAACTTTTTTGGTTACTACATGATTCCATATGTGTTATTTCATAGTTTTGATGTCTTCAATATTATTCTACAATGTAGAAAATAGTAAAAAATAAAGAAAAACCCTTGAATGAGTAGGTGTGTCCAAACTTTTGACTGGTACTGTATATCTGGGGAAGGGTATAAAACTATTTCTAGAGTGTTGAACGTTTCCAAGAGCACAGTGGTCTCCAGCATTGGGAAATGGAAAAACATATTGAATTTCCCAGACTTTGCCTAGCGCAGGCCATCCGTCCAAACTGAGCAACCTGGCAAAAAGGAGCTTGGTCAAGGAGGTGACCAAAGAACCCTCTGAAAGAACTACACAGTTCCTTAACTGAGATGGGAGAACCTGCCAGACGTACAACAGTCTCTACAGTAGGGTGACAACATATCCCGGATTGTGCGGCACAGTCCTGCATTTTGGCCCATTGTCCCGCAGCCAAACAATCATATCCCGCATTTTATCAACACATTCAAACATTAACAATTTAGAAAAAAAGTTAATTTGTCCCATATTTCAGTCAGATAATCCAACCTGTCTCTTGCAAGTCGCGTTGCACTCATGAAAAATCATAATGTATATCATAAGGATGTGGTAGCCTAAGCCTAATGGTGATGTTAAACAGTTCTCCATTTGTTGTTAAGATCTGATATTCTGCGTAACGCAAGAAGAGACATAGGCCAATGTCATAGACCTACCATCAACCAATATTTCTCAAATCCTGTAAGAGCTGTCGCTCTCCTCATCCTCAGATGAGGTGAGGAGAGAAGGATCTTCGGACCAAAATGCGGAGTCAGGGAAATAAGCCATTTTTATTACAAATACGACGTAGACTAAACAAAACAAAACACTTTCAAAACTTACAAAATAACAAAACGACGTTGACGCAACCTGAACATAAACTTACATAGACAAACGTAAACTCACGAACAGGAACGGACATCGAAACATACGAACAGCCAAACAGCTCCAAAAGTGAATACATCGAAACAACACGAAGACATCACAGGAGACAATCACCCACAAACAAACAGTGAGAAATGCCCTACCTAAATATGACTCTTGATTAGAGGAAAATGCAAACCACCTGCCTCTAATCAAGAGCCATACCAGGCAAACCGAAACCAACATAGAAACAGATAACATAGACTGCCCACCCAAAACACATGCCCTGACCAAAAACACATAAAAACTAACATAAATAGGTCAGGACTGTTACAAATCCTTTCGGGCAAATTCCAGCTAAACTTGGAGAGGACAAATAGGACTCCTATACCTACTAACAAACAACATGCTTCTGATGAAGAGCTACAAAAGTAAGTAAATAGCCGTATTAGACTGAACGATATAAGGTCATTTCGTCAAACTTGTGACGCTCTCCATGCTCATTAGTTGCTCATTCAACTTTGCTGCTATTTCACTCAATCCTTTTTTAAAAAGTCTCTCATCCGAACTGTTTTACATTCCCTGAGCGCAACCAGAAAGGTTACCATGGTCATATATTACCAAATGTCTATAAAACAGACACACATATGGTCTCTCGCGTCTGCGTCACCAAATGTTGCGCAAGGCAGAAGCGTTGGCTAACCTTCAATTGCTCGTTCGGGTGCAGCGGACTGCAGGGTGTATGTAGTACTACTGCCAGAGCACACAGGAGTGTCACACCCGCCACTTCTCACAACCATGCCCCTTTAGTAAAGTTATTATATAAAAGCTGAATCTTGGATGTCTTGGAAGATCACACAATGATGAATTAGTATTCTACATAACAGAATCAAATATTATAGCATAGTATAAAGTAACTGTTATACCAAAAAACACCACCTCATTTCATGCGATTTTAGGATGGTTAGCTGAATAGTAAAAATAACTCAACAGCAAGTGCCACTAGGCAGCATGTGCTTCGATTGAAACGAAATAAAGGAAGGTTATGTCGTTTGTTAACACCATCTGCTCTAATTTGCTCACGAAACAGTATTTCAAGAAGATCTAAATGCATATGCAAATGCTGCCAAATGTTTTTATTCATATACACTGCCCCGCGAATGTCCCGCAAAATCATCCTGTTGTCCCAAATTTGGGTATTTGAAATGTGGTCACCCTACTCTACAGCGCTTCACCAATCTGGGCTTTATGGGAGAGTTGCCAGATGGACGCCACTCCTGAGAAAAAGGCACATGACAGCAGGCGTGACAGACAGATCATAAAGCAGAAGATTATGTGGTCTGATGAGACAAAAGTGTTACTCTTTGGCCTGAATGCAAAGTGTCTAACACCATCCCTACCGTGAAGCATGGTGATGGCAGCATCATGCTAGGCAGCTAGGGGATGCTTTTCAGCAGCAGGGACTGGGAGACTGGTAAGGATAGAGGAAACAATGAATGGAGCCAAATACAGGCAAATCCTCGATGAGAACCTGCTTCAAAGAGCAAATGACCTTAGACTGGGGCGAAGATTTATGTTCCAACAGGACAATGACTCCAAGCATACAGCCAAAGCAACGCTGGAAAGGCTTTAGATCAAGGATGTGAAAGTCTTTGAGTGGCCCAGCCACAGCCCAGACTTGAAACCCATTGAAATCTGTGGAAACATCTGTGGAAACATTAGGAACACCTGCTCTTTCCATGACATAAACGGACCAGGTGAATCCAGGTGAAAGCTATGATCCCTTATTGCTGTCACATGTTAAATCGATCTAGATGAAGGGGGGGACGGGGGACAGGTTAAAGAAGGATTTTTAAGCCTTGAGGCAATTAAACATGGATTGTGTAAGTGTGCCATTCAGAAGCTGAATGGGCAAAACAAAATATGAAAGGCCTTTGAACAGGGTATCGTAGTAGGTGCCAGGAACAGGGGTTTTGTAACAAGAACTGCAACACTTCTGGGTTTTTCACACTCAACAGTTTCCTGTGTGTATCAAGACTGGTCCACCACCCAAAGGACATCCATCCAACTTGACACAACTGTGGAAAGCATTGGAGTCAACATGGGCCAGCATCCCTGTGGAACGCTTTCGACACCTTGTAGAGTCCATGCCCCGACGAATTTAGGCTGTTCTGAGGGCAAAGGGGGTGCAAGTCAATATTGGAAAGGTGTTCCTAAAGTTTTGTACACTCAGTGTACAGTATATTCTTGTGAGTGTGCATAGAGACAGTGCAAGATAGGGTCAATGCAGATCATCTGTGTAACCATTAAATTAACTATTTAGCAGTCTTATGGCTTTTTAGTAGTCTTATGGCTTGGGGGTAGAAGCTATCTCGCTGGACGGTAGCAGAGTGAACAGTCTATGGCTTTTGGGTGGCTGAAGTCCTCCTCTGACACCTCCTCTGACATGGCTGGGAGCTCGGCCTCAGTGATGTACTGGGCTGTCCGCATCACCCTCTGTAGCGCTTTGTGGTCAATGGCGGTGCACTTGCCATACCAAGCGGTAAATGCAGTCTCTACTCCTGAGCTGGAGAAGACTTCTCTGAACCAAGGATATATCAGAGTACAAGGCTTTGGCAAACTGGTGTAAGAACTATGAACATAGAGGCTTCCCAACGACAAGTGTTTTGCAGGGCGTACAGAAAAAATGGAGAGGGAGGGAGGAAAGCTTCTAACACTGTTTGTGTTTATGTACTCGGTCTTAAGTGCAAATGTACTTGGGATTCCAGGGTGAATTCAAACCGTGCAGTAGAAGTGGTTTGACAGACAAATAAAGGAAAGGATGACACTAATGAACTCATATCGTGAAGCAGTGTTAGTAAGAATGCGGTATAACAACTAACTAATCGCCGTTATCTATTATTAATTAAGGACTTTACATTTCATTCACATCATATTTTTTGGTCACTTAAATCAGTGCTCAAGAAAAAGTATAAAACAAATCATGTTGAAATTTCTCGGATCGTCTCTCAAATCTTTGTTTGACTATAATGAATATGGACATGGTAACCATGGATACGACACACTCATTTGTATCCACTTCCTGTGTGTTAGAAACGGTTCTTCACTGATTATCACGTTGAGACGGGCATCAGTCAGACTGGAATAATCACTCTATTACATAATTAAATCAACCAGGACATATTCCCTTTGAGATGACGGCTACAGAACGACAGAGAAGCAAAGGAGACACATGTCCGTTCAGCTTCAAATAAAACCTAAATCCTCTCCCTTTGTCTCTCCGACAATAGGCGGCTCAGAAAAACGTAGAGTAGGAGACTTGAGTTCCAGACTTGAGACAAAAGTTCACTGAATGAACACTGCTGAAGGATTTGGCTGAGAGTGGATGTTCCTTCCTTCTCCCATTGAACCACCCTCTGTAGTGTACTACTACCATCCACCCTCTGTAGTGTACTACTACCACCCACCCTCTGTAGTGTACTACCACCATCCACCCTCTGTAGTGTACTACTAACACCCACCCTCTGTAGTGCACTACTACCACCCACCCTCTGTAGTGTACTACTACCACCCACCCTCTGTAGTGTACTACTACCACCCACCCTCTGTAGTGTACTACTACCACCCACCCCCTGTAGTGTACTACTACCACCCACCCCCTGTAGTGTACTACTACCACCCACCCTCTGTAGTGTACTACTACCACCCACCCCCTGTAGTGTACTACTACCATCCACCCTCTGTAGTGTACTACTACCACCCACCCCCTGTAGTGTACTACTACCACCCACCCTCTGTAGTGTACTACTACCACCCACCCTCTGTAGTGTACTACTACCACCCACCCCCTGTAGTGTACTACTACCACCCACCCTCTGTAGTGTACTACCACCACCCACCTTCTGTAGTGTACTACCACCACCCACCCCCTGTAGTGTACTACCACCACCCACCCCCTGTAGTGTACTACTACCACCCACCCCTGTAGTGTACTACTACCACCCACCCCCTGTAGTGTACTACTACCACCCACCCTCTGTAGTGTACTACCAACACCCACCCTCTGTAGTGTACAACTACCACCCACCCTCTGTAGTGTACTATCACCACCAACCCTCTGTAGTGTACTATCACCCACCCCCTGTAGTGTACTACCACCCACCCTCTGTAGTGTACTACTACCACCCACCCTCTGTAGTGTACTAACACCACCCACCCCCTGTAGTGTACTACTACCACCCACCCTCTGTAGTGTACTACCACCACCCACCCTCTGTAGTGTACTACCACCACCCACCCTCTGTAGTGTACTACCACCACCCACCCTCTGTAGTGTACTACCACCACCCACCCTCTGTAGTGTACTACTACCACCCACCCACTGTAGTGTACTACTACCACCCACCCTCTGTAGTGTACTACCACCCACCCCCTGTAGTGTACTACTACCACCCACCCCCTGTAGTGTACTACTACCACCCACCCCCTGTAGTGTACTACTACCACCCACCCTCTGTAGTGTACTACCACCACCCACCCCTGTAGTGTACTACTACCACCCACTCCCTGTAGTGTACTACTACCACCCACTCCCTGTAGTGTACTACTACCACCGACCCCCTGTAGTGTACTACTACCACCCACCCTCTGTAGTGTACTACTACCACCCACCCCCTGTAGTGTACTACTACCACCCACCCCCTGTAGTGTACTACTACCACCCACCCCCTGTAGTGTACTACTACCACCCACCCTCTGTAGTGTACTACCACCACCCACCCTCTGTAGTGTACTACTACCACCCACCCCCTGTAGTGTACAACTACCACCCACCCTCTGTAGTGTACTACTACCACCCACCCCCTGTAGTGTACTACTACCACCCACCCTCTGTAGTGTACTACTACCACCCACCCCCTGTAGTGTACTACTACCACCCACCCCCTGTAGTGTACTACTACCACCCACCCTCTGTAGTGTACTACTACCACCCACCCTCTGTAGTGTACTACTACCACCACCCTCTGTAGTGTACTACTACCACCCACCCTCTGTAGTGTACTAGTACCACCCACCCTTTGTAGTGTACTACTACCACCCACCCCCTGTAGTGTACTACTACCACCCACCCTCTGTAGTGTACTACCACCACCCACCCTCTGTAGTGTACTACTACCACCCACCCTCTGTAGTGTACTACTACCACCCACCCTCTGTAGTGTACTATCACCCACCCTCTGTAGTGTACTACTACCCCCCACCCTCTGTAGTGTACTACTACCACCCACCCTCTGCAGTGTACTACTACCACCCACCCTCTGTAGAGTACTACTACCACCCACCCTCTGTAGTGTACTACTACCACCCACCCTCTGTAGTGTACTACTACCACCCACCCTCTGTAGTGTACTACTACCACCCACCCTCTGTAGTGTACTACTACCACCCACCCTCTGTAGTGTACTACCACCACCCACCCTCTGTAGTGTACTACTACCACCCACCCTCTGTAGTGTACTATCACCCACCCTCTGTAGTGTACTACTACCCCCCACCCTCTGTAGTGTACTACTACCACCCACCCTCTGTAGTGTACTACCACCACCCACCCTCTGTAGTGTACTACTACCACCCACCCTCTGTAGTGTACTACTACCACCCACCCTCTGTAGTGTACTATCACCCACCCTCTGTAGTGTACTACTACCCCCCACCCTCTGTAGTGTACTACTACCACCCACCCTCTGCAGTGTACTACTACCACCCACCCTCTGTAGTGTACTACCACCACCCACCCTCTGCAGTGTACTACTACCACCCACAATCTGTAGTGTATTACTACCACCCACCCCCTGTAGTGTACTGCTACCACCCACCCCCTGTAGTGTACTACTACCACCCACCCTCTGTAGTGTCCTACTACCACCCACCCCCTGTAGTGTACTACTACCACCCACCCTCTGTAGTGTACTACCACCACCCACCCTCTGTAGTGTACTACTACCACCAACCCTCTGTAGTGTACTACTACCACCCACCCTCTGTAGTGTACAATCACCCACCCTCTGTAGTGTACTACTACCCCCCACCCTCTGTAGTGTACTACTACCACCCACCCTCTGCAGTGTACTACTACCACCCACCCCCTGTAGTGTACTACTACCACCCACCCTCTGTAGTGTACTACTACCACCCACCCTCTGTAGTGTACTAATACCACCCACCCCCTGTAGTGTACTACTACCACCCACCCCCTGTAGTGTACTACTACCACCCACCCTCTGTAGTGTACTACTACCACCCACCCTCTGTAGTGTACTACTACCACCCACCCTCTGTAGTGTACTACTACCACCCACCCTCTGTAGTGTACTACTACCACCCACCCTCTGTAGTGTACTACTACCACCCAACCTCTGTAGTGTACTACTACCACCCACCCCCTGTAGTGTACTACTACCACCCACCCTCTGTAGTGTACTACTACCACCCACCCTCTGTAGTGTACTACCACCACCCACCTTCTGTAGTGTACTACCACCACCCACCCCCTGTAGTGTACTACCACCACCCACCCCCTGTAGTGTACTACCACCACCCACCCCCTGTAGTGTACAACTACCACCCACCCCCTGTAGTGTACTACTACCACCCACCCCCTGTAGTGTACTACTACCACCCACCCTCTGTAGTGTACTGCCACCACCTACCCCCTGTAGTGTACTACTACCACCCACCCCCTGTAGTGTACTACCAACACCAACCCTCTGTAGTGTACTACTACCACCCTCCCTCTGTAGCGTACTACTACCACCCACCCTCTGTAGTGTACTACTACCACCCACCCTCTGTAGTGTACTAACACCACCCACCCCCTGTAGTGTACTAATACCACCCACCCCCTGGAGTGTACTACTACCACCCACCCCCTGTAGTGTACTACTACCACCCACCCTCTGTAGTGTACTACCACCACCCACCCCCTGTAGTGTACTACCACCACCCACCCTCTGTAGTGTACTACTACCATCCACCCTCTGTAGTGTACTACCACCACCCACCCCCTGTAGTGTACTACTACCACCCACCCCCTGTAGTGTACTACCACCACCCACCCTCTGTAGTGTACTACTACCATCCACCCCCTGTAGTGTACTACTACCACCCACCCTCTGTAGTGTACTACTACCACCCACCCCCTGTAGTGTACTACTACCACCCACCCCCTGTAGTGTACTACTACCACCCACCCTCTGTAGTGTACTACTACCACCCACCCTCTGTAGTGTACTACTACCACCCACCCTCTGTAGTGTACTACTACCACCCACCCTCTGTAGTGTACTACTACCACCCACCCTCTGTAGTGTACTACTACCACCCACCCCCTGTAGTGTACTACTACCACCCACCCTCTGTAGTGTACTACCACCACCCACCCTCTGTAGTGTACTACTACCACCCACCCTCTGTAGTGTACTACTACCACCCACCCTCTGTAGTGTACTATCACCCACCCTCTGTAGTGTACTACTACCCCCCACCCTCTGTAGTGTACTACCACCACCCACCCTCTGCAGTGTACTACTACCACCCACCCCCTGTAGTGTACTACTACCACCCACCCTCTGTAGTGTACTACCACCACCCACCCTCTGTAGTGTACTACTACCACCCACCCCCTGTAGTGTACTACTACCACCCACCCTCTGTAGTGTACTACCACCACCCACCCCCTGTAGTGTACTACCACCATCCACCCTCTGTAGTGTACTACTACCACCCACCCTCTGTAGTGTACTACTACCACCCACCCTCTGTAGTGTACTACCACCACCCACCCTCTGTAGTGTACTACCACCACCCACCCTCTGTAGTGTATACCACCACCCACCCTCTGTAGTGTACTACTACCACCCACCCTCTGTAGTGAACTACTACCACCCCCCCCCCCCCCTGTAGTGTACTACTACCACCCACCCTCTGTAGTGTACTACCACCACCCACCCCTGTAGTGTACTACTTCCACCCACTCCCTGTAGTGTACTACTACCACCCACTCCCTGTAGTGTACTACTACCACCCACCCTCTGTAGTGTACTACTACCACCGACCCCCTGTAGTGTACTACTACCACCCAACCTCTGTAGTGTACTACTACCACCCACCCCCTGTAGTGTACTACTACCACCCACCCCCTGTAGTGTACTACTACCACCACCCCCTGTAGTGTACTACTACCACCCACCCTCTGTAGTATACTACCACCACCCACCCTCTGTAGTGTACTACTACCACCCACCTTCTGTAGTGTATTACTACCACCCACCCCCTGTAGTGTACTACTACCACCCACCCCCTGTAGTGTACTACTACCACCCACCCTCTGTAGTGTACTACTACCACCCACCCCCTGTAGTGTACTACTACCACCCACCCTCTGTAGTGTACTACTACCACCCACCCCCTGTAGTGTACTACTACCACCCACCCCCTGTAGTGTACTACTACCACCCACCCTCTGTAGTGTACTACTACCACCCACCCTCTGTAGTGTACTACTACCACCCACCCTCTGTAGTGTACTACTACCACCCACCCCCTGTAGTGTACTACCACCACCCACCCCCTGTAGTGTACTACTACCACCCACCCCCTGTAGTGTACTACCACCACCCACCCTCTGTAGTGTACTACTACCACCCACCCTCTGTAGTGTATTACTACCACCCACCCCCTGTAGTGTACTACTACCACCCACCCCCTGTAGTGTACTACTACCACCCACCCTCTGTAGTGTACTACTACCACCCACCCCCTGTAGTGTACTACTACCACCCACCCCCTGTAGTGTACTACTACCACCCACCCTCTGTAGTGTACTACTACCACCCACCCTCTGTAGTGTACTACTACCACCCACCCTCTGTAGTGTACTACTACCACCCACCCTCTGTAGTGTACTACTACCACCCACCCTCTGTAGTGTACTACTACCACCCACCCCCTGTAGTGTACTACTACCACCCACCCTCTGTAGTGTACTACCACCACCCACCCTCTGTAGTGTACTACTACCACCCACCCTCTGTAGTGTACTACTACCACCCACCCTCTGTAGTGTACTATCACCCACCCTCTGTAGTGTCCTACTACCCCCCACCCTCTGTAGTGTACTACCACCACCCACCCTCTGCAGTGTACTACTACCACCCACCCCCTGTAGTGTACTACTACCACCCACCCTCTGTAGTGTACTACCACCACCCACCCTCTGTAGTGTACTACTACCACCCACCCCCTGTAGTGTACTACTACCACCCACCCTCTGTAGTGTACTACCACCACCCACCCCCTGTAGTGTACTACCACCACCCACCCTCTGTAGTGTACTACTACCACCCACCCTCTGTAGTGTACTACTACCACCCACCCTCTGTAGTGTACTACCACCACCCACCCTCTGTAGTGTACTACCACCACCCACCCTCTGTAGTGTATACCACCACCCACCCTCTGTAGTGTACTACTACCACCCACCCTCTGTAGTGAACTACTACCACCCCCCCCCCCCCCCTGTAGTGTACTACTACCACCCACCCTCTGTAGTGTACTACCACCACCCACCCCTGTAGTGTACTACTTCCACCCACTCCCTGTAGTGTACTACTACCACCCACTCCCTGTAGTGTACTACTACCACCCACCCTCTGTAGTGTACTACTACCACCGACCCCCTGTAGTGTACTACTACCACCCAACCTCTGTAGTGTACTACTACCACCCACCCCCTGTAGTGTACTACTACCACCCACCCCCTGTAGTGTACTACTACCACCCACCCCCTGTAGTGTACTACTACCACCCACCCTCTGTAGTATACTACCACCACCCACCCTCTGTAGTGTACTACTACCACCCACCTTCTGTAGTGTATTACTACCACCCACCCCCTGTAGTGTACTACTACCACCCACCCCCTGTAGTGTACTACTACCACCCACCCTCTGTAGTGTACTACTACCACCCACCCCCTGTAGTGTACTACTACCACCCACCCTCTGTAGTGTACTACTACCACCCACCCCCTGTAGTGTACTACTACCACCCACCCCCTGTAGTGTACTACTACCACCCACCCTCTGTAGTGTACTACTACCACCCACCCTCTGTAGTGTACAACTACCACCCACCCTCTGTAGTGTACTACTACCACCCACCCTCTGTAGTGTACTACTACCACCCACCCCCTGTAGTGTACTACCACCACCCACCCCCTGTAGTGTACTACTACCACCCACCCCCTGTAGTGTACTACCACCCACCCCCTGTAGTGTACTACTACCACCCACCCCCTGTAGTGTACTAATACCACCCACCCTCTGTAGTGTACTATCACCCACCCTCTGTAGTGTACTACTACCACCCACCCTCTGTAGTGTACTACTACCACCCACCCCCTGTAGTGTACTACTACCACCCACCCTCTGTAGTGTACTACTACCACCCACCCCCTGTAGTGTACTACCACCCACCCCCTGTTGTGTACTACTACCACCCACCCCCTGTAGTGTACTACTACCACCCACCCTCTGTAGTGTACTACTACCACCCACCCACTGTAGTGTACTACTACCACCCACCCCCTGTAGTGTACTACTACCACCCACCCTCTGTAGTGTACTACTACCACCCACCCCCTGTAGTGTACTACCACCCACCCTCTGTAGTGTACTACCACCACCCACCCTCTGTAGTGTACTACCACCACCCACCCCCTGTAGTGTACTACTACCACCCACCCCTGTTGTGTACTACTACCACCCACCCCCTGTAGTGTACTACTACCACCCACCCTCTGTAGTGTACTACTACCACCCACCCACTGTAGTGTACTACTACCACCCACCCCCTGTAGTGTACTACTACCACCCACCCTCTGTAGTGTACTACCACCACCCACCCTCTGTAGTGTACTACTACCACCCACCCTCTGTAGTGTATTACTACCACCCACCCCCTGTAGTGTACTACTACCACCCACCCCCTGTAGTGTACTACTACCACCCACCCTCTGTAGTGTACTACTACCACCCACCCCCTGTAGTGTACTACTACCACCCACCCTCTGTAGTGTACTACTACCACCCACCCCCTGTAGTGTACTACTACCACCCACCCCCTGTAGTGTACTACTACCACCCACCCTCTGTAGTGTACTACTACCACCCACCCTCTGTAGTGTACTACTACCACCCACCCTCTGTAGTGTACTACTACCACCCACCCTCTGTAGTGTACTACTACCACCCACCCCCTGTAGTGTACTACCACCACCCACCCCCTGTAGTGTACTACTACCACCCACCCCCTGTAGTGTACTACCACCCACCCCCTGTAGTGTACTACTACCACCCACCCCCTGTAGTGTACTAATACCACCCACCCTCTGTAGTGTACTATCACCCACCCTCTGTAGTGTACTACTACCACCCACCCTCTGTAGTGTACTACTACCACCCACCCCCTGTAGTGTACTACTACCACCCACCCTCTGTAGTGTACTACTACCACCCACCCCCTGTAGTGTACTACCACCCACCCCCTGTAGTGTACTACTACCACCCACCCCCTGTAGTGTACTACTACCACCCACCCTCTGTAGTGTACTACTACCACCCACCCACTGTAGTGTACTACTACCACCCAACCCCTGTAGTGTACTACTACCACCCACCCTCTGTAGTGTACTACTACCACCCACCCCCTGTAGTGTACTACCACCCACCCTCTGTAGTGTACTACCACCACCCACCCTCTGTAGTGTACTACCACCACCCACCCTCTGTAGTGTACTACTACCACCCACCCCTGTTGTGTACTACTACCACCCACCCCCTGTAGTGTACTACTACCACCCACCCTCTGTAGTGTACTACTACCCCCCCCCCCCCCTGTAGTGTACTACTACCACCCACCCTCTGTAGTGTACTACCACCACCCACCCCTGTAGTGTACTACTTCCACCCACTCCCTGTAGTGTACTACTACCACCCACCCCCTGTAGTGTACTACTACCACCCACCCTCTGTAGTGTACTACTACCACCGACCCCCTGTAGTGTACTACTACCACCCAACCTCTGTAGTGTACTACTACCACCCACCCCCTGTAGTGTACTACTACCACCCACCCTCTGTAGTGTACTACTACCACCCACCCCCTGTAGTGTACTACTACCACCCACCCTCTGTAGTGTACTACTACCACCCACCCCCTGTAGTGTACTACTACCACCCACCCCCTGTAGTGTACTACTACCACCCACCCTCTGTAGTGTACTACTACCACCCACCCTCTGTAGTGTACTACTACCACCCACCCTCTGTAGTGTACTACTACCACCCACCCCCTGTAGTGTACTACTACCACCCACCCTCTGTAGTGTACTACCACCACCCACCTTCTGTAGTGTACTACCACCACCCACCCCCTGTAGTGTACTACCACCACCCACCCCCTGTAGTGTACTACCACCACCCACCCCCTGTAGTGTACTACTACCACCCACCCCCTGTAGTGTACTACTACCACCCACCCCCTGTAGTGTACTACTACCACCCACCCTCTGTAGTGTACTGCCACCACCTACCCCCTGTAGTGTACTACTACCACCCACCCCCTGTAGTGTACTACCAACACCCACCCTCTGTAGTGTACAACTACCACCCACCCTCTGTAGTGTACTATCACCCACCCCCTGTAGTGTACTACTACCACCCACCCCCTGTAGTGTACTACCACCACCAACCCTCTGTAGTGTACTACTACCACCCTCCCTCTGTAGTGTACTACTACCACCCACCCTCTGTAGTGTACTACTACCACCCACCCTCTGTAGTGTACTAACACCACCCACCCCCTGTAGTGTACTAATACCACCCACCCCCTGGAGTGTACTACTACAACCCACCCCCTGTAGTGTACTACTACCACCCACCCTCTGTAGTGTACTACCACCACCCACCCCCTGTAGTGTACTACCACCACCCACCCTCTGTAGTGTACTACTACCATCCACCCTCTGTAGTGTACTACTACCACCCACCCTCTGTAGTGTACTACCACCACCCACACTCTGTAGTGTACTACCACCAACCACCCTCTGTAGTGTATACCACCACTCACCCTCTGTAGTGTACTACTACCACCCACCCTCTGTAGTGAACTACTACCACCCCCCCCTGTCGTGTACTACTACCACCCACCCTCTGTAGTGTACTACCACCACCCACCCCTGTAGTGTACTACCACCCACTCCCTGTAGTGTACTACTACCACCCACTCCCTGTAGTGTACTACTACCACCCACCCTCTGTAGTGTACTACTACCACCGACCCCCTGTAGTGTACTACTACCACCCACCCTCTGTAGTGTACTACTACCACCCACCCCCTGTAGTGTACTACTACCACCCACCCCCTGTAGTGTACTACTACCACCCACCCCCTGTAGTGTACTACTACCACCCACCCTCTGTAGTGTACTACCACCACCCACCCTCTGTAGTGTACTACTACCACCCACCCTCTGTAGTGTATTACTACCACCCACCCCCTGTAGTGTACTACTACCACCCACCCCCTGTAGTGTACTACTACCACCCACCCTCTGTAGTGTACTACTACCACCCACCCCCTGTAGTGTACTACTACCACCCACCCTCTGTAGTGTACTACTACCACCCACCCCCTGTAGTGTACTACTACCACCCACCCCCTGTAGTGTACTACTACCACCCACCCTCTGTAGTGTACTACTACCACCCACCCTCTGTAGTGTACTACTACCACCCACCCTCTGTAGTGTACTACTACCACCCACCCTCTGTAGTGTACTACTACCACCCACCCTCTGTAGTGTACTACTACCACCCACCCCCTGTAGTGTACTACTACCACCCACCCTCTGTAGTGTACTACCACCACCCACCCTCTGTAGTGTACTACTACCACCCACCCTCTGTAGTGTACTACTACCACTAACCCTATGTAGTGTACTATCACCCACCCTCTGTAGTGTACTACTACCCCCCACCCTCTGTAGTGTACTACCACCACCCACCCTCTGCAGTGTACTACTACCACCCACCCCCTGTAGTGTACTACTACCACCCACCCTCTGTAGTGTACTACCACCACCCACCCTCTCTAGTGTACTACTACCACCCACCCCCTGTAGTGTACTACTACCACCCACCCTCTGTAGTGTACTACCACCACCCACCCCCTGTAGTGTACTACCACCACCCACCCTCTGTAGTGTACTACTACCACCCACCCTCTGTAGTGTACTACTACCACCCACCCTCTGTAGTGAACTACTACCACCCCCCCCCCCCCCTGTAGTGTACTACTACCACCCACCCTCTGTAGTGTACTACCACCACCCACCCCTGTAGTGTACTACTTCCACCCACTCCCTGTAGTGTACTACTACCACCCACTCCCTGTAGTGTACTACTACCACCCACCCTCTGTAGTGTACTACTACCACCAACCCCCTGTAGTGTACTACTACCACCCAACCTCTGTAGTGTACTACTACCACCCACCCCCTGTAGTGTACTACTACCACCCACCCCCTGTAGTGTACTACTACCACCCACCCCCTGTAGTGTACTACTACCACCCACCCTTTGTAGTGTACTACCACCACCCACCCTCTGTAGTGTACTACTACCACCCACCCTCTGTAGTGTATTACTACCACCCACCCCCTGTAGTGTACTACTACCACCCACCCCCTGTAGTGTACTACTACCACCCACCCTCTGTAGTGTACTACTACCACCCACCCCCTGTAGTGTACTACTACCACCCACCCTCTGTAGTGTACTACTACCACCCACCCCCTGTAGTGTACTACTACCACCCACCCCCTGTAGTGTACTACTACCACCCACCCTCTGTAGTGTACTACTACCACCCACCCTCTGTAGTGTACTATCACCCACCCTCTGTAGTGTACTACTACCACCCACCCTCTGTAGTGTACTACTACCACCCACCCCCTGTAGTGTACTACTACCACCCACCCCCTGTAGTGTACTACTACCACCCACCCCCTGTAGTGTACTAATACCACCCACCCTCTGTAGTGTACTATCACCCACCCTCTGTAGTGTACTACTACCACCCACCCTCTGTAGTGTACTACTACCACCCACCCCCTGTAGTGTACTACTACCACCCACCCTCTGTAGTGTACTACTACCACCCACCCCCTGTAGTGTACTACCACCCACCCCCTGTAGTGTACTACTACCACCCACCCCCTGTAGTGTACTACTACCACCCACCCTCTGTAGTGTACTACTACCACCCACCCACTGTAGTGTACTACTACCACCCACCCCCTGTAGTGTACTACTACCACCCACCCTCTGTAGTGTACTACTACCACCCACCCCCTGTAGTGTACTACCACCCACCCTCTGTAGTGTACTACCACCACCCACCCTCTGTAGTGTACTACCACCACCCACCCCCTGTAGTGTACTACTACCACCCACCCCTGTTGTGTACTACTACCACCCACCCCCTGTAGTGTACTACTACCACCCACCCTCTGTAGTGTACTACTACCACCCACCCACTGTAGTGTACTACTACCACCCACCCCCTGTAGTGTACTACTACCACCCACCCTCTGTAGTGTACTACCACCACCCACCTCTGTAGTGTACTACTACCACCCACCCTCTGTAGTGTATTACTACCACCCACCCCCTGTAGTGTACTACTACCACCCACCCCCTGTAGTGTACTACTACCACCCACCCTCTGTAGTGTACTACTACCACCCACCCCCTGTAGTGTACTACTACCACCCACCCTCTGTAGTGTACTACTACCACCCACCCCCTGTATTGTACTACTACCACCCACCCCCTGTAGTGTACTACTACCACCCACCCTCTGTAGTGTACTACTACCACCCACCCTCTGTAGTGTACTACTACCACCCACCCTCTGTAGTGTACTACTACCACCCACCCTCTGTAGTGTACTACTACCACCCACCCCCTGTAGTGTACTACCACCACCCACCCCCTGTAGTGTACTACTACCACCCACCCCCTGTAGTGTACTACCACCCACCCCCTGTAGTGTACTACTACCACCCACCCCCTGTAGTGTACTAATACCACCCACCCTCTGTAGTGTACTATCACCCACCCTCTGTAGTGTACTACTACCACCCACCCTCTGTAGTGTACTACTACCACCCACCCCCTGTAGTGTACTACTACCACCCACCCTCTGTAGTGTCCTACTACCACCCACCCCCTGTAGTGTACTACCACCCACCCCCTGTAGTGTACTACTACCACCCACCCCCTGTAGTGTACTACTACCACCCACCCTCTGTAGTGTACTACTACCACCCACCCACTGTAGTGTACTACTACCACCCAACCCCTGTAGTGTACTACTACCACCCACCCTCTGTAGTGTACTACTACCACCCACCCCCTGTAGTGTACTACCACCCACCCTCTGTAGTGTACTACCACCACCCACCCTCTGTAGTGTACTACTACCACCCACCCCTGTTGTGTACTACTACCACCCACCCCCTGTAGTGTACTACTACCACCCACCCTCTGTAGTGTACTACTACCCCCCCCCCTGTAGTGTACTACTACCACCCACCCTCTGTAGTGTACTACCACCACCCACCCCTGTAGTGTACTACTTCCACCCACTCCCTGTAGTGTACTACTACCACCCACCCCCTGTAGTGTACTACTACCACCCACCCTCTGTAGTGTACTACTACCACCGACCCCCTGTAGTGTACTACTACCACCCAACCTCTGTAGTGTACTACTACCACCCACCCCCTGTAGTGTACTACTACCACCCACCCCCTGTAGTGTACTACTACCACCCACCCCCTGTAGTGTACTACTACCACCCACCCTCTGTAGTGTACTACCACCACCCACCCTCTGTAGTGTACTACTACCACCCACCCTCTGTAGTGTATTACTACCACCCACCCCCTGTAGTGTACTACTACCACCCACCCCCTGTAGTGTACTACTACCACCCACCCTCTGTAGTGTACTACTACCACCCACCCCCTGTAGTGTACTACTACCACCCACCCTCTGTAGTGTACTACTACCACCCACCCCCTGTAGTGTACTACTACCACCCACCCCCTGTAGTGTACTACTACCACCCACCCTCTGTAGTGTACTACTACCACCCACCCTCTGTAGTGTACTACTACCACCCACCCTCTGTAGTGTACTACTACCACCCACCCTCTGTATTGTACTACTACCACCCACCCCCTGTAGTGTACTACCACCACCCACCCCCTGTAGTGTACTACTACCACCCACCCCCTGTAGTGTACTACCACCCACCCCCTGTAGTGTACTACTACCACCCACCCCCTGTAGTGTACTAATACCACCCACCCTCTGTAGTGTACTATCACCCACCCTCTGTAGTGTACTACTACCACCCACCCTCTGTAGTGTACTACTACCACCCACCCCCTGTAGTGTACTACTACCACCCAACCTCTGTAGTGTACTACTACCACCCACCCCCTGTAGTGTACTACCACCCACCCCCTGTAGTGTACTACTACCACCCACCCCCTGTAGTGTACTACTACCACCCACCCTCTGTAGTGTACTACTACCACCCACCCACTGTAGTGTACTACTACCACCCACCCCCTGTAGTGTACTACTACCACCCACCCTCTGTAGTGTACTACTACCACCCACCCCCTGTAGTGTACTACCACCCACCCTCTGTAGTGTACTACCACCACCCACCCTCTGTAGTGTACTACCACCACCCACCCCCTGTAGTGTACTACTACCACCCACCCCTGTTGTGTACTACTACCACCCACCCCCTGTAGTGTACTACTACCACCCACCCTCTGTAGTGTACTACTACCACCCACCCACTGTAGTGTACTACTACCACCCACCCCCTGTAGTGTACTACTACCACCCACCCTCTGTAGTGTACTACCACCACCCACCCTCTGTAGTGTACTACTACCACCCACCCTCTGTAGTGTATTACTACCACCCACCCCCTGTAGTGTACTACTACCACCCACCCCCTGTAGTGTACTACTACCACCCACCCCCTGTAGTGTACTACTACCACCCACCCTTTGTAGTGTACTACCACCACCCACCCTCTGTAGTGTACTACTACCACCCACCCTCTGTAGTGTATTACTACCACCCACCCCCTGTAGTGTACTACTACCACCCACCCCCTGTAGTGTACTACTACCACCCACCCTCTGTAGTGTACTACTACCACCCACCCCCTGTAGTGTACTACTACCACCCACCCTCTGTAGTGTACTACTACCACCCACCCCCTGTAGTGTACTACTACCACCCACCCCCTGTAGTGTACTACTACCACCCACCCTCTGTAGTGTACTACTACCACCCACCCTCTGTAGTGTACTACTACCACCCACCCTCTGTAGTGTACTACTACCACCCACCCTCTGTAGTGTACTACTACCACCCACCCTCTGTAGTGTACTACTACCACCCACCCCCTGTAGTGTACTACTACCACCCACCCTCTGTAGTGTACTACCACCACCCACCCTCTGTAGTGTACTACTACCACCCACCCTCTGTAGTGTACTACTACCACTAACCCTATGTAGTGTACTATCATCCACCCTCTGTAGTGTACTACTACCCCCCACCCTCTGTAGTGTACTACCACCACCCACCCTCTGCAGTGTACTACTACCACCCACCCCCTGTAGTGTACTACTACCACCCACCCTCTGTAGTGTACTACCACCACCCACCCTCTCTAGTGTACTACTACCACCCACCCCCTGTAGTGTACTACTACCACCCACCCTCTGTAGTGTACTACCACCACCCACCCCCTGTAGTGTACTACCACCACCCACCCTCTGTAGTGTACTACTACCACCCACCCTCTGTAGTGTACTACTACCACCCACCCTCTGTAGTGAACTACTACCCCCCCCCCCCCCCCCTGTAGTGTACTACTACCACCCACCCTCTGTAGTGTACTACCACCACCCACCCCTGTAGTGTACTACTTCCACCCACTCCCTGTAGTGTACTACTACCACCCACTCCCTGTAGTGTACTACTACCACCCACCCTCTGTAGTGTACTACTACCACCAACCCCCTGTAGTGTACTACTACCACCCAACCTCTGTAGTGTACTACTACCACCCACCCCCTGTAGTGTACTACTACCACCCACCCCCTGTAGTGTACTACTACCACCCACCCCCTGTAGTGTACTACTACCACCCACCCTTTGTAGTGTACTACCACCACCCACCCTCTGTAGTGTACTACTACCACCCACCCTCTGTAGTGTATTACTACCACCCACCCCCTGTAGTGTACTACTACCACCCACCCCCTGTAGTGTACTACTACCACCCACCCTCTGTAGTGTACTACTACCACCCACCCCCTGTAGTGTACTACTACCACCCACCCTCTGTAGTGTACTACTACCACCCACCCCCTGTAGTGTACTACTACCACCCACCCCCTGTAGTGTACTACTACCACCCACCCTCTGTAGTGTACTACTACCACCCACCCTCTGTAGTGTACTATCACCCACCCTCTGTAGTGTACTACTACCACCCACCCTCTGTAGTGTACTACTACCACCCACCCCCTGTAGTGTACTACTACCACCCACCCCCTGTAGTGTACTACTACCACCCACCCCCTGTAGTGTACTAATACCACCCACCCTCTGTAGTGTACTATCACCCACCCTCTGTAGTGTACTACTACCACCCACCCTCTGTAGTGTACTACTACCACCCACCCCCTGTAGTGTACTACTACCACCCACCCTCTGTAGTGTACTACTACCACCCACCCCCTGTAGTGTACTACCACCCACCCCCTGTAGTGTACTACTACCACCCACCCCCTGTAGTGTACTACTACCACCCACCCTCTGTAGTGTACTACTACCACCCACCCACTGTAGTGTACTACTACCACCCACCCCCTGTAGTGTACTACTACCACCCACCCTCTGTAGTGTACTACTACCACCCACCCCCTGTAGTGTACTACCACCCACCCTCTGTAGTGTACTACCACCACCCACCCTCTGTAGTGTACTACCACCACCCACCCCCTGTAGTGTACTACTACCACCCACCCCTGTTGTGTACTACTACCACCCACCCCCTGTAGTGTACTACTACCACCCACCCTCTGTAGTGTACTACTACCACCCACCCACTGTAGTGTACTACTACCACCCACCCCCTGTAGTGTACTACTACCACCCACCCTCTGTAGTGTACTACCACCACCCACCTCTGTAGTGTACTACTACCACCCACCCTCTGTAGTGTATTACTACCACCCACCCCCTGTAGTGTACTACTACCACCCACCCCCTGTAGTGTACTACTACCACCCACCCTCTGTAGTGTACTACTACCACCCACCCCCTGTAGTGTACTACTACCACCCACCCTCTGTAGTGTACTACTACCACCCACCCCCTGTATTGTACTACTACCACCCACCCCCTGTAGTGTACTACTACCACCCACCCTCTGTAGTGTACTACTACCACCCACCCTCTGTAGTGTACTACTACCACCCACCCTCTGTAGTGTACTACTACCACCCACCCTCTGTAGTGTACTACTACCACCCACCCCCTGTAGTGTACTACCACCACCCACCCCCTGTAGTGTACTACTACCACCCACCCCCTGTAGTGTACTACCACCCACCCCCTGTAGTGTACTACTACCACCCACCCCCTGTAGTGTACTAATACCACCCACCCTCTGTAGTGTACTATCACCCACCCTCTGTAGTGTACTACTACCACCCACCCTCTGTAGTGTACTACTACCACCCACCCCCTGTAGTGTACTACTACCACCCACCCTCTGTAGTGTCCTACTACCACCCACCCCCTGTAGTGTACTACCACCCACCCCCTGTAGTGTACTACTACCACCCACCCCCTGTAGTGTACTACTACCACCCACCCTCTGTAGTGTACTACTACCACCCACCCACTGTAGTGTACTACTACCACCCAACCCCTGTAGTGTACTACTACCACCCACCCTCTGTAGTGTACTACTACCACCCACCCCATGTAGTGTACTACCACCCACCCTCTGTAGTGTACTACCACCACCCACCCTCTGTAGTGTACTACTACCACCCACCCCTGTTGTGTACTACTACCACCCACCCCCTGTAGTGTACTACTACCACCCACCCTCTGTAGTGTACTACTACCCCCCCCCCCTGTAGTGTACTACTACCACCCACCCTCTGTAGTGTACTACCACCACCCACCCCTGTAGTGTACTACTTCCACCCACTCCCTGTAGTGTACTACTACCACCCACCCCCTGTAGTGTACTACTACCACCCACCCTCTGTAGTGTACTACTACCACCGACCCCCTGTAGTGTACTACTACCACCCAACCTCTGTAGTGTACTACTACCACCCACCCCCTGTAGTGTACTACTACCACCCACCCCCTGTAGTGTACTACTACCACCCACCCCCTGTAGTGTACTACTACCACCCACCCTCTGTAGTGTACTACCACCACCCACCCTCTGTAGTGTACTACTACCACCCACCCTCTGTAGTGTATTACTACCACCCACCCCCTGTAGTGTACTACTACCACCCACCCCCTGTAGTGTACTACTACCACCCACCCTCTGTAGTGTACTACTACCACCCACCCCCTGTAGTGTACTACTACCACCCACCCTCTGTAGTGTACTACTACCACCCACCCCCTGTAGTGTACTACTACCACCCACCCCCTGTAGTGTACTACTACCACCCACCCTCTGTAGTGTACTACTACCACCCACCCTCTGTAGTGTACTACTACCACCCACCCTCTGTAGTGTACTACTACCACCCACCCTCTGTATTGTACTACTACCACCCACCCCCTGTAGTGTACTACCACCACCCACCCCCTGTAGTGTACTACTACCACCCACCCCCTGTAGTGTACTACCACCCACCCCCTGTAGTGTACTACTACCACCCACCCCCTGTAGTGTACTAATACCACCCACCCTCTGTAGTGTACTATCACCCACCCTCTGTAGTGTACTACTACCACCCACCCTCTGTAGTGTACTACTACCACCCACCCCCTGTAGTGTACTACTACCACCCAACCTCTGTAGTGTACTACTACCACCCACCCCCTGTAGTGTACTACCACCCACCCCCTGTAGTGTACTACTACCACCCACCCCCTGTAGTGTACTACTACCACCCACCCTCTGTAGTGTACTACTACCACCCACCCACTGTAGTGTACTACTACCACCCACCCCCTGTAGTGTACTACTACCACCCACCCTCTGTAGTGTACTACTACCACCCACCCCCTGTAGTGTACTACCACCCACCCTCTGTAGTGTACTACCACCACCCACCCTCTGTAGTGTACTACCACCACCCACCCCCTGTAGTGTACTACTACCACCCACCCCTGTTGTGTACTACTACCACCCACCCCCTGTAGTGTACTACTACCACCCACCCTCTGTAGTGTACTACTACCACCCACCCACTGTAGTGTACTACTACCACCCACCCCCTGTAGTGTACTACTACCACCCACCCTCTGTAGTGTACTACCACCACCCACCCTCTGTAGTGTACTACTACCACCCACCCTCTGTAGTGTATTACTACCACCCACCCCCTGTAGTGTACTACTACCACCCACCCCCTGTAGTGTACTACTACCACCCACCCTCTGTAGTGTACTACTACCACCCACCCCCTGTAGTGTACTACTACCACCCACCCTCTGTAGTGTACTACTACCACCCACCCCCTGTAGTGTACTACTACCACCCACCCCCTGTAGTGTACTACTACCACCCACCCTCTGTAGTGTACTACTACCACCCACCCTCTGTAGTGTACTATCACCCACCCTCTGTAGTGTACTACTACCACCCACCCTCTGTAGTGTACTACTACCACCCACCCCCTGTAGTGTACTACTACCACCCTCCCTCTGTAGTGTACTACTACCACCCACCCCCTGTAGTGTACTACCACCCACCCCCTGTAGTGTACTACTACCACCCACCCCCTGTAGTGTACTACTACCACCCACCCTCTGTAGTGTACTACTACCACCCACCCACTGTAGTGTACTACTACCACCCACCCCCTGTAGTGTACTACTACCACCCACCCTCTGTAGTGTACTACTACCACCCACCCCCTGTAGTGTACTACCACCCACCCTCTGTAGTGTACTACCACCACCCACCCTCTGTAGTGTACTACCACCACCCACCCCCTGTAGTGTACTACTACCACCCACCCCTGTTGTGTACTACTACCACCCACCCCCTGTAGTGTACTACTACCACCCACCCTCTGTAGTGTACTACTACCACCCACCCCCTGTAGTGTACTACCACCACCCACCCCCTGTAGTGTACTACTACCACCCACCCCTGTTGTGTACTACTACCACCCACCCCTGTTGTGTACTACTACCACCCACCCCCTGTAGTGTACTACTACCACCCACCCTCTGTAGTGTACTACTACCACCCACCCTCTGTAGTGTACTACCACCACCCACCCCCTGTAGTGTACTACTATCAGAATAACGTTTCCTACATGTTTCCTCATCGTACTATTTAAAGTAATGTTCTCAAATAGTTCCGAGTATGTTAAGAAACAATGCTCTTCTGTGGGAATTTCAGTATTTCACTATAACGATTTCTAAAGGTTTCCTCATGGCTCTATTTAAAGTCATGTTCTCAGAACTTTCAGAGAACGTCGAGAAACAACGTTTTTCTGTGGGAATCTCAGTACTTTCTGTAAGTTTCGTCATGGTGTTATGTTTAAAAAGAACCAAACAAACATTTATCAGTTGAGGCTGACGTTTATCTCTGTCACACCCTGATCTGTATCACGTGTCCTTGTGCTTGTCTCTACCCCCCTCCAGGTGTCTACCCCACTTATCCCCTGGGTATTTATACCTGTGTTGTCTGTCTGTCGGTGCCAGGTCGTCTTGTTTGTTCAAGTCAACCAGTGTTTTGCCTCAGCTCCTGCTTTTCCTCAGTCTCTCTTTTTCTTGTCCTCCTGGTTTTGACCCTTGCCTGACCTGACTCTGAGCCTGCCTGCCGTCCTGTGCCTTTGCCCTTACTCTGGATTATCGACCTCTGCCTGATCTGACCCTGAGCCTGCCTGCCGTCCTGTGCCTTTGCCCTTACTCTGGATTATCGACCTCTGCCTGATCTGACTCTGAGCCTGCCTGCCGCCCTGTGCCTTTGCCCTTACTCTGGATTATCGACCTCTGCCTGATCTGACCCTGAGCCTGCCTGCCGTCCTGTACCTTGGCCTCTATTCTGGATTATCGACCTCTGCCTGATCTGACCCTGAGCCTGCCTGCCGTCCTGTACCTTGGCCTCTATTCTGGATTATCGACCTCTGCCTGACCTGACTCTGAGCCTGCCTGCCGTCCTGTACCTTGGCCTCTATTCTGGATTATCGACCTCTGCCTGATCTGACCCTGAGCCTGCCTGCCGTCCTGTACCTTGGCCTCTATTCTGGATTATCGACCTCTGCCTGATCTGACCCTGAGCCTGCCTGCCGTCCTGTACCTTGGCCTCTATTCTGGATTATCGACCTCTGCCTGATCTGACCCTGAGCCTGCCTGCCGTCCTGTACCTTGGCCTCTATTCTGGATTATCGACCTCTGCCTGATCTGACCCTGAGCCTGCCTGCCATCCTGTACCTTGGCCTCTATTCTGGATTATCGACCCCTGCCTGCCTTGACCTGTCGTTTGCCTGCCCCAGTTGCTGTAATAAACATTGTTACTTCAACACAGTCTGCACTTGGGTTTTACCTGAAACCTGATCATCTCAACAAGTAGGATCTCAAATGCAACAAAAATAGAGCCACCAAATCACCTAGTGATTTCCGATAAAAACAAAATAGACTGTCCAATCGATGATACCAATCATGGATGCTACACTAAACAATCAGTGCTGAACACAACACAACCCCCCCTATTTTAAACGAGGCATGAAAGGAGGTGATAAAGTTTTGAAGGTAAGCAGGGCGGTAGTGCACCCTTACAGGCCGCAGAATGGGTGCTGCAGCGACAGCAACAGGTGCCTGTGGGGCAGGTGGGGCCAAGGGAGCGGTGCCACTGGTAGTGAACCACAGGGTGGCATCAATGGCAGAGTGGGGACATGCATGAGGTGGCATCTTCCTCAGTGTGCCAGCAAGAGCCGTCAGTCAGTTTAAACGTTGCTCGGCCCAACTGAAGTTGAACTTGACATGGTGTTGTTGACCTGAAGGTGCAAAGCTCGTCTGCGTGGTATGGTCGTTGCACCCTGACCCAATCCCTCACTTGGATTCCAGGAAGCTGTGCTCTCTTTCTTTTGTTGTAGTGCTCCTGACTTTTACGCTGTTGGCTTTGCATTGCTGCGTTGACTGTCGAGGCTGTCGGGTTACCGACAGAGGATCAGAGCCTGTATATGGGCAGCTCTAGTTCACGTCCTCGCATCAGCTTTACAGGAGAAACTCCAGTGGTGGAGTGGTGAGCAGCTCTGTAGTGCAGCAGAGTTTGCAACAAGGACTCAGTGAAGGAGCAACCCTGAGCTAGGTGAGCTCTCATTCAGTTTTTCAGTGTTTGATCGAACCTCTCTCCCCCTCCCCCGTTGGCCTGGGGGTGGTAGTAGGCTGCTCTGATGTGCTTGATCTCCTTGATTTGGATGTAAGAGCTGACCTTGGCCGAGACCAGCTGAGGACCGTTGTCCGTGGTCAGAGTTGCAGCAAGAAAATAGCTTATTCAGGAAGTTTATGATGGCCCCTGAAGTGACAGAACCCATGGGTGTGACCTCAGGCCATTTTGAATGGAGGTCATACGCAACCACCTGGAAGTGTTAGTGATGTGGCACATTGTAGTGTTCACCGCAGATGTCTAGTTGGATATGTTCCCATGGATGGGAGGTCACGTACTAGCAGTTCAAAATCATAATTGATTCCTGGCCACCACACCAGGTCCGAGCAGGGCTGCTTCAGCTTCACAATGCCAAGATGGCCCTCATAAGCCATGGCCAACACTCATCGTCTGAGGATGCTTGGTATGACAGTGCAGTTTCCGCAAGCCAGACGTATCATTCCAGCATGACAGCTCATGTTCGAACCTGGCATATGGTTCCAAAGGGAGCTGTGCCAGCCAGCCATTGGCAACGTATTCCCTCAAGTTCATGAAAATGGGGTCGTTGGCTGATTCTTGGGTCAGCTCCTTGAGCGACACTTTGTCTTGGAGACATGAGTATAGGAGCTGGATGAGGTCCTCTTCTGAGTCATCCTTGGCACAGGTGGAGTCTGGAGAATCAGAGCGCGAAAGGAGATAGGCCACCACATTGTCCCTGTCCGACGTAAACTGCAGCTTAAAGTTATACTGCTGGAGGCGGTCTGACCAGCGATACATGCAGAGGAGGTTGTGACCCGACCCGGAGGTAGACAGGCTGTGAGGACCTGGTAGTCAGTGCACAGGGTGAAAGAATGTCCGTAGAGGTAAATGTGCCACCGCTCACAGGCCCAGACGCATGCTAGTGCCTCCCTCTCTCCAACAGAGTACTTCTGTTCAGTGGGTCTCAATGTGCAAGACGCGGAAGCTACCGGCTTCTCAATGCCATACTGAAGATGAGAGAGGACTGCTCCCACTGCTGTAGCTGATGCGTCACAGGTGACCAGAGTTGGCCTGGTGAGGTTAAAGTAACCAAGGATGGTTGAAGTGGCCAGCAATTCTTTGAGAGACCCAGTACACCTCCTATTTCAGCAGCTGACACAGAGGGGAAGTGATGGCTGAGTACTGGGGCAGGAAGTGCAGTAACCCGTCATTACCAGAAATGAGGCGAGTTGTGTAGCAGATGTCGGTTCCATGACACGATGGATGGCTTCCATGTTTGACTGCAGCGGTTCGAGCCTTTGGGCTGATACACGGAACCTGACAAAGTCGATCTCTGACATTGAGAACAGGCACTTCTCAGTGTTGAGTGTGATGTTGTGTTGACTGAGCGCCGCGAAGGCTGCTTGCAGACGCTCGTCATGGACGGCAGTGTTGGGGCCATGGACGACGATGTCATCCAAGTAGACAACCACTCCAGTGACCCCGGAAAGGATGATGGACATTATCTTTAGGAAATCATTTGGGGCTGAACTGAGACCAAAGGGCATCCTTGTGTAGCGGTATACCCCGATATGAGTGACAAACGCTGTCACGTTCCTACTCTCTGGGTGTAGGGGAACATTGAGGTAGCCCTTGCAAAGGTCCAGCTTTGTGAAGACCATCGACCTGTAGAAGTGACTGGTCAGTTCCTCCATGGTCAGCAGCGGGTACTGATCATGTATGATGGCCTTGTTGGCCGCTCTCAGATCCAAGCAGAGCCGCAGCTCTCCAGACTTCTTTTTAGCGATGACCAAGTTGGACACCCATGGTAAGGCATCCACCGGCTTGTGTAGCTCCTTAGTGACCTCCTCGCATAAAGCCAGTGGAATACGGCGTAGAGGTTGAATGACTGGAGTCACCGTAGGATCGAGGAGGTGCTTATGTGTGATTGTTGTCAGGGCACCTACGCCGTTGAAGAGGGTGAGACATTACTCTTGCCATGGGGAGGCCACGTGCACTATTGTTAAGCCACTGTTGTCCCTCAGAGAGAACCCCAGGCTGGTGAACAGGTCCAGGCCTAAGATATTAGTGCCCTGATGTGGAAGGGGAACTGAGTGATGACCTTGTTGCCATACTGCACAGGTGAGGGTGTAAAGTTGATGACATCAATCACTGAGTGCCTATATCCGTACAGGCTAAAGCTGGGCGGCTGAAGGCGCAGGTGGGACAAGAACTGCTCGTAGGTGGCCATGTTGAGGAGCACGAGAGGAATGCAGGAGTCACCCAGGTATACAGCGCAAGTGGACAACCCACTCGGGTTTGAGCCACCAGTGTGAATGACAGCAGGGGGTGTGTCCATGGGGCGTGAGCGTTGGAGCACAGGGCCTGGGCTGGAGCTGACCTACACCACTTTGAAAAATGGTTTGTATCTGACATCGTCTACTTGTCTGTCCACGAGCAGGGCAGTCAGGAGCACATGCTTTGTGCCTATTGGAACCACAGTTGGCACACCGTTGACACGTCTGGGGTCTCATCAACTGCACTGAGGCATTCATGTCACTGTCTGAGTGACAGCTACACTATGAGCACTAAGACTGCTTCACAGCTTGAACAGCACTGGAATCATGTGTCTGTGCCTCAGATATCTTAGTTGCACAGTGAACTACTGATAACACTTGGGAAGCTATGGGTGCAGCTTTTGCTAAAGTCAGATCATCATCTTCAAGGAGAAGCCTCTCCCGCATGAGTGAGCTTGAGGTTCTTTCAATTAACTGGTCCCTAATCATTTCATCTCTAAGAAGAACCAAACTGACATGACTGCGTTATCCCTTTAAGATCATTGACATACTGTGTCACTGATTCAACCACGTGCTGTGCTTGCTGCCCGAAAATGCAGCCTCTTCAGAAGCACACTCCATTTCTTTGCAAATTGTCCATCCAAAAGTTCAACAGCTGCGTCATATGTGTGTGCTTCCCCAAGCTCCTGGAAGATGCGTAGGCCCTTGGCGCTGTCACGTGTGCTCCCTCTCCGGCCTCTAGGTCACCAGGCTGCTCGTTATGGCGCACACCTGTCACCATCGTTACACGCACCTGCGCATCGTCAGACTCACCTGGACTCCATCACTTCCTTGATTACCTGCCCTATATATGTCACTCCCCTTGGTTCCTTCCCCAGGCATCATTGTTTCTGTTTCATGTCTGTGCGTTGTTCGAGGTTATTGTTTTGTATTATGTTCCATTTATTTTATTATAACACTCACTCCCTGAACTTGCTTCCCGACTCTCAGTGCATATCGTTACAAAATGACACCTCACCTAAGGGAAGGATCAGGGAGTGTTTTTTTTTTTTTTTTTTAGGTGGGAATGACGTTGGGTCCGGGAGAGGCTACAGGCTCTCATGCCTCAGCCGAATCGGCAGGCTCCCCTGCCTTGCCCGGCTCGTCAGGCTCTCATGCCTCAACCGGATTGCCTGGCTCCCATGCCTCAACCGGTCTGTTAGATTCCCGCATCCCAGCCGGCTACAGGTTCCTGCGCATCAGCGGAGGTGACCGGTCCGCTCCTGATCCCCGGGATCGTCCCTTGGGTTGGCGTCCTGCGGCTGGAGCCAAACGCGCCAGGGAGGGGATACCGCCAGTTATGCTCTCTCTCCAGCACTCTAGGTCGCCATGCTCCTGCATCTCAGCCGGATTGACGGGTTTCCTGCGCCTCTGCAGAGGTGACTGGTCCACTCCTGTTCCCCGAGATTGTCATTTTGGTTGGCGTCCTGCGGCTGGAGCCATGGGTCGGGGTGGGGCTACTAACACGTGTGCTCCCTCTCCGGCCTCTAGGTCACCAGGCTGCTCGCTGTCACCATTGTTACGCGCACCTGCGCATCGTCAGACTCACCTGGACTCCATCACTTCCTTGATTACCTGCCCTATATATATGTCACTCCCCTTGGTTCCTTCCCCAGGCGTCATTGTTTCTGTTTCATGTCTGTGCGTTGTTCAAGGTTATTGTTTTGTATTATGTTCCGTTTATTTTATTAAAACACTCACTCCCTGAAATTGCTTCCCGACTCTCAGAGCACATCGTTACAGGCGCTGAGACAGTGGAGAGGAATGGCCCTTTTCCTCTCAAGGCTAACCACATCCAGTCCGGTAGCTAGCATGTATGTGTCAGAGAAATTGTATAGGAAGAGAGACTGCAGATTCTTTCAAACAATTTTATTATAAGATTTGCAAAAATGAAGAATAGTCAAAGTTGAAAGCTCCATGAACAGAGTTGGCTCTCAGCTTTTATAGAAAAGTCCAACCTCTTTGTCTATGTGGCAGATAGTAGATGTGTGCAAACAGGGATGGGGAACATAGTGTATAAAAGGTGTTTAGCTTGCCTGTGCAGATTAAGATAGCTGACATTGTCACCATTGTCTGTTCCTTCCTGCAAATTTCCACACAGAGGAGTTCCTACAGATAGTACAAACAGGATGTCACATACTGAGGTCGCACTCGGCTCTTATCTGTATGCCCAGACGTATGGCTAAGTCACACAAGACAAGACTGCATCAGCAAAATATATATATATATAACAATGGACAATTCTCTAAGTAAAAACAGCATAGTATGTCTAATGTTGTAATTTTCCACAACATTTCCTCCCTTTTGAGACTAAGTCTCAAACTAATGGAAAATTACTAACAAGTATTTTCATCAAGCAAGCATGAACATAATTTGGAAAGAGTGAAAAGGAAAGACATTCTTACACTTAGTACATAAAAATTGTAAATTACCTATGTCATTGAGTTTCAAACCTTCACATAGTGCAATTCATTCTCAGGGGAAAGGAACATATGAATTAAACATCAGTACACACTTCATCACTACACACAACGCAATCACTTGGTGTTTGTTTGCGAGATCACTGCTGAGCTCTTTCAGATGTTCCACTACAATAGTCAAGTTACCCTCACCCTGTGGTATGAATGTACAGCAATGGTCACCTATCATTTGGCACACTCTGCAGGAGATGTGATGCTACTACTACAGCAAACGTCCCTTCAGGTGAGGTGGCCTATTGTATATAGGGATCTGTGGCTATTCTTTCAAGTGTTGTACCTTCTTTAACAAACCCCTCACTGAAAGTTGACAATAGTGTATGAAATGACAACACTATCTCTGCTACAATCTGCAACTAACACCATTATGCAAACATTTTGTCTCAAATACATCCCCCATATGTACTTAGCCTCCGGTTACAAATACATAAATCATTCCATCTTACCCATAACATGTTAGTCACTACTTCTAGTCCACTTCTATAGTTATAGACATACTAAACATGCTCAAGTCCATTGTACTGCATGATCCAGAAAGCCACATGTATTGATGCGCTTTAACATTTAAATTCTAATAGCATGGTAAAACACAACCCCTACTATCAATGTCCCCATCGTGGTTATACAACCCAAATGTAGAATGACAGTCCTTAGTTCTTCACGTTGAGTCATTCAAATTCAAGAACCTCAACTTAGCACACACAGACACGGTTAGAATGTACATTTACAAACAGTATATTCATCATATATTTCCGGCGTGAACAATTCTCATCACTTGTGGTAATGACAGATTGGTATCTCAATGTATTTTAATCTAAATTCAACCCCAAATCAATTTTCAGGCACAGTTGACCGTCCCCCTCCTTCCCGGCACTCTTCTTCTGGCGTTTCTTCCTGTTCTGCTTCAGATAGTGTTTCAGTTCGTCCTCCCAATGGCACATATTCAAAATGGATGGCCCTTGATAATGTCTCTCACCTGAGCCGCTCTGTCGTTTACAGTCCATTATGTCTTGTCCATTTTCCTACCAGTACACCAGCAGAATGAAATACGTTTTGACAGGATCTCTTTCCATGATCACTCCACGTGGACTCATGTTCACGTGGAAAAGGCATGAGAAAAGGCCTGAGAGAAAAGGCAGTTGATAGCTTCGACTGGATGCTGTGTGCAGGTTGCTGGCTCGGACGCAGGTTTCACGGTAGGAGTGGTGAAGGACAAGGTCATAGTGAATGTCATTTCTTCAGCTGGTTAGGGGGGTGTGTGAAGTTCACACTGTT
Source organism: Salvelinus fontinalis (assembly GCF_029448725.1). NCBI lineage: Eukaryota > Metazoa > Chordata > Actinopteri > Salmoniformes > Salmonidae > Salvelinus > Salvelinus fontinalis. The sequence goes on from NC_074695.1 coordinate 42,826,070, forward strand.
ATCATCAATTTATTCTTTCCATGCATCACAAGATACCATCTGTAGTCACTATCGCCATAACTTCGAAAGAGGACAGACCAAAACACATTTTTAAGACATATTCACCCCATGACAAATGATTACATTCCCAATTTTCTTAATACCAACATTTCTAAGACAAATCTCAAAGAGCATAACAATACACTTCTCGAAACCATTTTGCAAATTTGCTTTATATTCCCTTATCATACTGGCGACCTCCCCGCAGAGTTACCCCTTAGGGAGAAATCCTGACCGTACAGCAGACACAATCTGGTGAGATTTGTTTCAAAACAAGGCAAAAACAAACAACACAATAACAACAATACTCTTGTTCATATAAACTAGAGATGGGAAAAACTTTTCTTTCTTTTATAGGCAGACTTGTGATGAAACAAATGGGCATATTTAGCAAAAGCCCCAGGGGACCGGTAATTCAAAAACAACAACACTGCCTGTTAAATCAAAAATAAACAAATTAGAATAACAAATCAAATTAAAATTACAACTCTTTATACGTCCATAAGGAAATAGTTGTATCCCATAAGGTAATGATAAAATAGACTAGAGACAGGTGTCCCTCATTCAGGGGCAGCACACTCTCTCTCTCCTTCTCGTGTTCTAAATCACACATAGGACTATTGCTAAATGATAAACTTTGTCCTAATTATTAGTGTTGACATAGCCCATTTAAACCTCAACCCCATTGTTTTCTATCCCTTTTCTTTCCCTCAGAAACCATTTAAAAACATTTCAAACATTTCCCTCATTCTGCGTACCCAGTTTACAACCAAATTAAAAAAGACCCCACACAATAAATCCAACATGTTATTAACAGCACTTAACAAATATTCATAACAATTGAGTTTTGTGTGCGTGTTGGTGTTGGTGTTGGTGGTAAAACATAAGGCATAACAAATAAATGGCCAGGCCTTACTTATTTGGGAGCTCCCTTTACTCCCGAATCCGGATACCTTTATACATTATAAAACTGCAGAATTTCACTAACTAGTCTCCCACGGCAAACATTCAAAGGCAGAGAAAATAAACATTTTGTTAGTTTTCATTTTGCTATATCTTAATCACTCCAAACAATAACAATTTGAAATTCTTACTTTACAATTAACTTCCCATTTCCTTTGTTACCTTCACTAGTCTACATCTCTGTTTCTCTTAACTCATGAAGCCATCTCAATCACCATCACCCAGTACACTTCCCTTCCACTATAACACTTTCCCTCTACAATCTCTACTGTACTCTACCTTTGTCTTTCCATCTAACGTTAGTTTACCAGGTGAACAAAAAGTTTTAAATTACAGTCAGATAAGTTCTGTTCACAGGGAGGCCACTGTCCCCCCTCCACTCATGAATCATTTGTTTTAATCCACCCCATCATTTATGTATCCTTTATTTAGCACGTACTACCCTTAGACACGGCAACATTTGTCTCGCCACCTACAGTAGTCTAACGATTTACTCCGTGTCACACCCTAATCTGTTCCACCTGTCCTTGTGATTGTCTCCACTCCCTCCAGGTGTCGCTTATTTTCCCTAGTGTATTCATCCCGGGGTTTCCTGTCTCTCTGTGCCAGTTCGTTACGTTATGTTTATGTTTGAAAAGAACCAAACAAGCCCTTGTCCTCAGTTAAGGCTGACATTTACCTCAATGTGTAGCATCTCAAATACAACGGAAATTTAACCACCAAATCACCTAGGGATTTCCGATAAAAACCTATCAACAAAATACCGTCCAATCGATGATACAAATCATGGGTGCTATACTAAACAATTAGTGCTGAACACAAAACATGGTTCTATTTCAAGTAATGTTCTCAGAACGTTCAGAGAATGTTAAGAAACAACATTCTTCGGTGGGAATTTGAGGAATTTGAGTTATTCAAAAACCTCCAAATGACCTTTAAAATGTTCTTCAAAACATTCACAACATTTAGAGAATGTTCTCAGAACATTATTTAATTACCTTCAAATATCTACAATTATAGAACCTCCCAGGAAAACATTCAGGGAACCATAGTAAAACATTCTCAGAACCTCCCTGCAACCTAAAAATGATACATTCCCAGAACAGGCAACATTTTCACATCCTCAGAACATTTAAAAAAACAGGCAGTATTACCAGTCAGGAAACATATGGCTTCGTTCCCAGAATCAAGGAAGACCCAAAACTTAAATTCCCACAACTTCCAAGGAACCAAATGTGCTAGCTGGATTCGCTCTGCAATTGTTGACTAGACTTCTGAAGACACCAATCAAAATGTGTTGATAACTATGCAGGAAAAAATATCTTACTTACGTAATTAGTCCAACCCGAGGGACAGTGAAGGTATTATCATACTGTTTACATCTATCTACCATTTTTAGATATGAGAGGGAAAAACAACAAGGGCAGAGGGAAGGGAAGCAGCTACAGTAGAGAAGGGTTTTCCAAACTCAGTCCTGCCTCCTACGGGTGTATGTTTTGGTTTTTGCCCTAGCACTACACAGCTGACTCAAATAACCAACTCAGAATTAAGGTTTGGCCCCAGGACCAAGTTTGGGAAAACCTGTGTTCAATTCCGGTCCTGGAGGGCCAAAACACTCCTGTTTTTTGTTTCTACCTGGTAGTTAATTGCACTCATCTGGTGTCCCAGGTCTGAATTATTCCCGTAATTAGAAGGAGAGGATACAAAACGTAAGTGTTTCAGCCCTCTAAGATCGACAATGAGTCAGAAGATCTGAATCCATCTTTCGCCTCCTACAACAGCCCACAGTTCTGGAGTACACAGATGGTTTATGGGAGTGAAGGAATCATGATTTGTGTGATGGAAGAGGGAGCGGTTTGAGCCAATTAAACCAGCCAATCAGAAAGCAGAAAAAATATGACCAAACCTTTGGAATCATCAATCAACAGACCCGAATGGAAAATCCAGTTACTTACTTTCATGGTGATAAAACAGTAGGCCTACATTTTTTGTTTTATGCTTGGCAAAACTCTGCAGATTCCAAATTGCAATTGGTGCAGTGCGGTGCTTAGAAAAAATATGCCAAGTAACGTGGGTTGTGAACACACAGCTTTCAGTCAATGTAAAAAAAGTTTGAATAAAAAGTAGAGACTGTTCTTGGGCAGTAAACCACAGTGAAGGAAATTGGACATCACAGCGCCTAAAATGACATACCCAAATCTAACTTCCTGTAGCTCAGGCCCTGAAGCAAGGATATGCATATTCTTGGTACCATTTGAAAGGAAACACTTTGACGTTTGTGGAAATGTGAATGAAATGTAGGAGAATATAACACAAAATATCTGGTAAAAGATAATACAAAGAAAAAAAACACCGTTCTTTTGTATTTTGATGTACCATCATCTTTGAAATGCAAGAGAAAGGCCATAATGTATTATTCCAGCCCAGGTGCACTTTAGATTTTGGCCACTAGATGGCAGCAGTGTATGTGCAACGGTTTAGACTGATCCAATGAACCATTGTATATTTGTTTAAAATGTTGTATCAAGACTACCCAAATGTGCCTAATTTGTTTACTAATAACTTTTCCAGTTCAAAATTGTGCACTCTCTCCAAACAATAGCATGGTATTCTTTCACTGTAATAGCTACTGTAAATTGGACAGCGCAGTTAGATTAACAAGAATTTAAGCTTTCTGCCAATGTCTAATATGTCTATGTCCTGGGAAATGTTCTTGTTACTTACAACCTCATGCGTATCGCATTAGCCTACGTTAGCTCAACTGTCCCGTGGAAGGGACACCGACCCCGAGGAAGTTTAACTTGGAAGTCATGTTGAGGAAAATCTCTGTACTTTAAATGTTGCTGCCCTGACTGGGTCAGAAAATGGTCGAAGTTTGAATCTTTGGCAGTCGGAGTATGTGTCTGTTACCCCTCTGGCCTCTGCATATGGATACTGGTAGGCAGGATTCACTACAGCCATGAGTAGGGAGTCTGGTCATGGACAATCTGTACCACTGACCACTCCATGCAGGTTGCTGTTTCAATGCAGGTAGTTGTAACAGCCGGATAAGCATTTAAAGTCACAGAGACACAGGCACACAGACACACAAAACTATTTTCGAACCATTTTCGATGACAAAGACAAGGACCAAGCATATAAAAACTGTAGACCAGCTCAACCCCTTAGAGCCACTAGGCCTTTTATAGAGCAGTGGAGTGGATGCTGTAGCCTACTACAGTACCCTAGTATGATGCTATTGTAAGGGAAGGATTTTTTGACCAGTTGGAAAACACCTGGACACACCAGCCTGGCCTCTCAGACTAGACCTAACATAGTAAAGGTATACAGCAAATTTGAGATGAGAATCTTAACACCCACAATGTTAAATGTAACCGTTTCTTAGAAATGACACCAGGACACACCAGCCTGGTCTCTCAGACTAGACGTAACATAGTAAAGGTATACAGCAAATTTGAGATGAGAATCTTAACACCCACAATGTTAAATGTAACCGTTTCTTAGAAATGACACCAGGACACACCAGCCTGGTCTCTCAGACTAGACGTAACATAGTAAAGGTATACAGCAAATTTGAGATGAGAATCTTAACACCCACAATGTTAAATGTAACCGTTTCTTAGAAATGACACCAGGACACACCAGCCTGGTCTCTCAGACTAGACGTAACATAGTAAAGGTATACAGCACATTTGAGATGAGAATCTTAACACCCACAATGTTAAATGTAACCGTTTCTTAGAAATGACACCAGGACACACCAGCCTGGTCTCTCAGACTAGACGTAACATAGTAAAGGTATACAGCACATTTGAGATGAGAATCTTAACACCCACAATGTTAAATGTAACCGTTTCTTAGAAATGACACCAGGACACACCAGCCTGGTCTCTCAGACTAGACGTAACATAGTAAAGGTATACAGCAAATTTGAGATGAGAATCTTAACACCCACAATGTTAAATGTAACCGTTTCTTAGAAATGACACCAGGACACACCAGCCTGGTCTCTCAGACTAGACGTAACATAGTAAAGGTATACAGCACATTTGAGATGAGAATCTTAACACCCACAATGTTAAATGTAACCGTTTCTTAGAAATTGTGTGAACCACCGAAATAGTGTTAAATGTCCCCATACAGTCATCCTATCTCCCAAGTCAAAATAGCCTTTGATTGACCAAAACATAATCTGTAATATTTGTACACTATTAAAATGCTCAGAATTGAAGAAATTGTACCTTTGCTCTCATCTCAAACTATCAGGAAGCCTGAAAGAACAGGCTGAGTGGGCGGTGGAGCTTATATTCATGAGCTTTCCTTGACTGACAGCTCTTTGAAACACAGTTGTGGTTGTTGCCAGGTAACAAGGTAAACAATGAGCCACATGTCATTGATGACAAGGTAAACAATGTGCCGCATGTCATTCTGAGCCTAAATAGTATGCCTCAGCCCATTTTCTCTGCAAAATGCTCTCATGGTCAACAGAGCTGAACATGGACTGTTGGATATCAGGCAAACAGAATCAATACACAATTGCAGTTCTGTTGTTTTGTAACTGATTACAAAATACAGTTCACTGATAGACTTCTTCACAAGAATTAGTCAAGCTTGAGTCCCCTTAGAAGCTTAGACGTAAGGGAATGCACATAAAAAACCACAGCATACAATAAGTGAACTGGACAATTTATAGGTGCCTCTGCATTACCATTATAAACGACAATATGTTCAGAACTGTAAGTATTGATCAGACATTTATTTGATCTTATACAATTAGGCCAGCATAGCTGAAATATTGATTAACATGAACACATAAAGGTGATCAAATAATGCTGAGGCATCATTTGAGATAAAAAATGATAATTAGAGAAAGCGTAACACAGTCCCCCGGCTGCCCTACAGTGAGCAGGACCCATTGATTCGTACAATTTGTAACACTCATCTCCAGTCCGAATGCTTGAAAAAATATATAAAAAGTAACTAACTGTGATATCATATCACATAAAAGTTGATTACTTAGGCTTTAGGAAATGCAACCAACTACAGAGATTGATGGGGAGAGGGAGAGGAGGGGGACAAATCCAGCTATGACTTCCTCCTTGTCAGACCTCACACTGGGCAGAAAGGGGTCCTGGGATGGACAGGTTCCCCACATATGGCTCTGGATCAAGGAGGACTTTGTTGAAGAGGAGATCCAGGAGCCTGTCTACATAGACTGTAATGTTTTTGGACGGGAAATGTTTGTTAAATGGGTAGTGAATTACATTTCCTTTTATTTCGTGTTCTGATTCGCTACTCATTCTACAATGTGTTTTCTGGTGTTTTTGAAGCACTCAAATTTCAAATATTCAATATTTGGTAGCGCACTTTTTGGTGAAACTTTTTAATGTTTGTATTTGGAATGTTTGTGTGCCTGAAATGCTCATATGATGCAGATTTGAAATGAATAACTATGACTTACAGTATGTTGGGTCTGTCTTCACAGGCTTCACAGCATATCCCCCCCCTTTCTTTGCCTTGGGAAAGCTAAATTTGTTTCACAGCATTCCTGCTGTGATGGTTGCCTGGGAAGCTGTGCAGACAGAGTAGTTGTTGAATTTTCTAAAATGTCTATCATTACAGCTTGATGATAGTGGAGAGACAACAGGAGATGGAAAGTGAAATAATAATTCCACCCCTCCCAATCATCATGATTTGCCCCAAAGATACAAGCTACATCAACTGTAAGACAACCCACACAATGGAGCAACGCGGACTGTGAACACACACACACACACACACACACACACACACACACACACACACACACACACACACACACACACACACACACACACACACACACACACACACACACACACACACACACACACACACACACAGGAACACACACGCATACGCAAACTCTACACACACATACATTGTAATATTGTTATATGGAGGTATTACACATTTTGTATTGTAGATATGTAGTGGTGTAATGTTGTTTTATGATGTACTGTTTCATTTAAAAAAAAAAATGTGTGTGATGTAAGTGCCTTCATGTGTTTGGACCCCCAGGAAGAGGCAGCAGCTAATGGGGATCCCTAATAAATACAAATAAAATAGAATTTAAAAATACGATTTTTAGGGGTAAATTGCAAATACTATACATACCCGAAACTCCTTTTGTGGACAACATTCCTTCGTGTCAGCTGTGTGCTGGTAGTTCTCAGACACTTAGGGTTTAGGGATGGAAGAACAAAAACCATATAGTGACTATCGGGTGTGTTACAGAAAATATACCATTCACAAGTCAAAGCAGCCACAGTTGCATTATCTAACGTTAGACCCCTGATCCCCTCAAAATGTTGGCTACCGTGTCAGACTCATCAAACTCTGATACTTACATTATGGTCAGCGCTTGCAAGATCTACTGTTAGTGATGGTACAGCATCCGTTTTCAGGATTAGCTTCCTGGCAAGACCCATCGAATGTTCTCCCCAATTGATAAAGCAACATCCCTTGAAATGTTCACTGCACATGATCATAATTTTCTGTGCAGCCTGTCCACCTGAAATGAAAATCAGCCAATGCTGTCGGATGTCTTCATTCTACTTCTACAGTATGGCATCCAATCACAACACAGTGTGCTTTTGCCGGCATAAGTAGCTTGCTAGCTAACAGTCCCACCACAGATGAAAGGTCACTAGTATCGTTGATCGTACTTTCTGCTTGAGCTAGCTACTAGTAGCTATCTTACGGTTTGTAAACAAAGCCAAAGCAAGGCGCAGGCGCACATGATGACGGTTTTAAGGTAGTATAATTATAATTTTTCAGCTCTGCCCATACATTTTCTATAGGATTGAGGTCAGGGCTTTGTGATGGCCACTCCAGTACCTTGACTTTGTTGTCCTTAAGCCATTTTGCCACAACTTTGGAAGTATGCTTGGGGTCATTGTCCATTTGGAAGACTCATTTGCGACCAAGCTTTAACTTCCTGACTGATGTCTTGAGATGTTGCTTCAATATATCCACATAATTTTCCGACCTCATGATGGCATCTATTTTGTGACGTGCACCAGTCCCTCCTGCAGCAAAGCATCCCCACAACATGATGTTGCCACCCCCGTGCTTCACGGTTGGGATGGTGTTCTTCGGCTTGCAAGCGTCCCCTTTAACCTCCAAACATAACCATGGTCATTATGGCAAAACAGTTCTATTTTTTGTTTCATCAGACCAGAGGACATTTTTCCAAAAAGCACGATCTTTGTCCCCATGTGCAGTTGCAAACCGTAGTCTGGCTTTTTTTATGGCGGTTTTGGAGCAGTGGCTTCTTCCTTGCTTAGCCTACCAGAAGCTTTTAAAGCCATGACATCATTTTCTGGAATTTTCCAAGCTGTTTAAAGGCACAGTCATCTTAGTCTATGTAAACTTCTGACCCACTGGAATTCTGATACAGTGAATTATAAGTGAAATAATCTTATCTGTAAACAATTGTTGGAAAAATTACTTGTGTCATGCACAAAGTAGATTTCCTAACCGACTTGCCAAAACTGTAGTTTGCTAATTAACAAGAAATTTGTGGAGTGGTTGAAAAAAGAGTTTTAATGACTCCAACCTAAGTGTATGTAAACTTCCGACTTCAACTGTAGATATTAAAACAAACTATTTTCAAAAATCTACCTGCAACAACACATTCTGGGAAGAATGATAATGCCCCTCCCACATCTTTTTCACTCTGAGAGTTAATGGAAGTTAACTCAACACAGTCGAGTAAGAACAACACCACGCAGTGTTGATTCTACTGTGATTCAAATAAGACTTCATTTATTCACTGCATGTTTGTCAATTTAAATCCCACAGGTGTTAACCCCACTAGAATCAACACTCAGAAATAACACTCACAACACTTTTGACCTTAACACTGAGATTTGAAAACTTGCAAATGTACTGTATGATATGTTATGTTTGGTATGGTTACATGAGACAGTATACTGTAACTTAGAGCACCCCAAGAAAAGGAGGGCTTCAGCAAGAAGTTGCTCCTCAAAGTGGATGCTGCCCTTACCATCAATGGGGCTTCTAAAGCATCTCAAACAGCCAGCAGCCCCAGCAAAGAACGTGAGAATGGAAGTGAGCAGGTAAGTGAAAAAGCTAGCTGGCTACCTCCATGCTAACGTTAACTAGCTATAGCGCATTTAACTAATGTCTTCCATCTAAATAACACTAATACAACTAACCAAATGTAAACATGTCTGCCAACTGTTGGTAGCTGACTGCTGGTACTGTCATGTTAAAGATAATACAAGCCTATGGGAAAGAGCAGTCTTGGCTGCAACGGAGGTCACTTACTGTATAGTTGCGGTAATTCGGCCATTCTGTGGCTCCGGGAGAGTTTTCTTTACAGCCTGCCGAGTGTGGGCTTATGCAACGCTTCAGCCATGGATCCGATCTCGGATCTGGGGGAATTTCGAAGATGCCGCCAGAGCCATGCTTTCTTTGGAGTGGTGGATTGCGGATTTTTCACAATGGGAAATTTTATTTTGTGATCTTAGGATCTCTGGATTTTGTTTGTGTACTGCCATATCAATAAAATAGCTTGCTAAGTTTGTCACTGGTATGAGCTAGTAAATATCCTAAACCTAGAGGCTGGTTGATTGGGGAGGATGGGTAGGATTACAGTGCAATCGGAAAGTATTCAGACCCCTTCCCTTTTTCCACATTTTGTTATGTTACAGCCTTTTTCTAAAATACCCCATAATGACAAAATGAAAACAGGTTTTTAAAAATGTTTGCAAATGTATATATATATATATATTGTTACAGAAATACCTTATTTACATAAGTATTCAGACCCTTTGCTATGAGAATCGAAATTGCGCTCAGGTGCATCCTGTTTCCATTGATTATCCTTGAGATGCTTCTACACCTTGATTGGAGTCCACCTGTGGAAAATTCAATTGATTGGACATGATTTGGTAAGGCACAAATCTGTCTATATAAGGTCCCACAGTTGACAGTGCATGTCAGAGCAAAAACCAATCCATGAGGTCGAAGGAATTGTCTGTAGAGCTCCGAGACAGGAGTGTTGAGGCACAGATCTGGAGAAGGGTACCAAAAAATGTCTGCAGCATTGAAGGTCCCCAAGAACACAGTGGCCTCCATCATTCTTAAATGGAAGGAGTTTGGAACCACCAAGACTCTTCCTAAAGCTGGCCGCCCGGCCAAACTGAGCAATCGGGGAGAAAGGCCTTGGTCAGGGAGGTGACCAAGAACCCGATGGTAACTATGATAGAGCTCAATCTCTTCCTCTGTGGAGATGGGAGAACCTTCCAGAAGGACAACCATCTCTGCAGCACTCTACCAATCAGGCCTTTATGGTAGAGTTGCCAGATGGAAGCCACTCCTCAGTAAAAGGCACATGACACCCGCTTGGAGTTTGCCAAAATGCAACTAAAGGACTCTCAGACAATGAGAAACAAGATTCTCTGGTCTGATGAAACCAAGATTGAACTCTCTGGCCTGAATGCCAAGCATCATGTCTGGAGGAAACCAGGGACCGCTCATCACCTGGCCAATATCATCCCTACGGTGAGGCATGGTGTTGACAGGATCATGCTGTGGGGATGTTTTTCAGCGGCAGGGACTGGGAGACTAGTCAGGATTGAGAGAAAGATGAACGGAGCAAAGTACAGAGAGAACCTTAATGAAAACCTGCTTCAGAACGCTCAGGACCTCAGACTGGGGCAAAGTTTAACCTTCCAACAGTACAACGACCCTGAGCACACAGTCAAGACAACACAGAAGTGACTTTGGGACAAGTCTCTGAATGTCCTTGAGAGGCCCAGCCAAAGCCCGGACTTGAACCCGATCGAACATCTCTGGAGAGACCTGAAAATAGCTGTGCAGCGACGCTCCCTACCCATCCTGACGGAGAGAGCATCTGCAGAAACTCCCTGAATACAGTTGTGCGGAGCTTGTAGAATCGTACCCAAGAAGACGCAAGGCTGTAATCGCTGCCAAAGGTGCGTCAACAAAGTACTGAGTAAAGGGTCTGAATACTTATGTAAATGTGATATTTCCGTTTTTTTATTTCTTATACATTTCTAAAAAACTATTTTTGCTTTGTCATTATGGGGTATTGTGTGTAGATTGATGAGGAAAATACAATTTAATCAATTTCGGAACAAGGCTGTAACGTAACAAAATGTGGAAAAATTCAAGTGGTCTGAATGCTTTCCAAATGCCTTGTATAACGCGAACGTCTAGCAGCCCAAAAGTTGCACGTTTGAATCACGGACAACTTCAGTATTTTAGCTAATTAGAACCTTTGCAACTACTTACTCCTTTAAACAGACATCCGGACATCCACCAATCCATACATATCATACCGAATGTAACATATCATAGTATGTGGAGGGAATCAAATGTACATTTACTGTGTTTTGTCGACACCCTGAGTCCAGGTTGGACACACGCACTTGGTCTATGTGTCAGTCATAATGAACATGAAAATTGGGGCACATCCCTCCAGGGAGCGTAGGTAGGCCTACATCCTAACACATGCACACACACAGTAGCATGATTAGCTCTTTCGCTCCTCATTTCAACACAGACCACGTAGGCCTACTTATTACCAAGAACAGTTAGAGTCACTGTGATTTGTAGTTTGTAACATGTGACTAGACGAAGGTGGCAAAATAAGGGGGGGATAAATATGCTGTGTTGTCATATCACAGTCACACTCGTGTCCAAATGTCATAGCAAGCCTAACACATCTCCTCTAACTACACAACCACCGACAGAGCGATATTCGCGCAAAAGGGCGACGAGCAAATTCACGCTGCACGTGATTAGATAGGTTCACATGGACTTTTATTATGCCGTTAGACCAACCCGCCACCGTTATAATCAACTGGGACTTTACACAATAATATTCTTGTGTGTCAATACTTGGAATTGATTTCATTTCAAATGCAGAAATGTCACTTTTCCTGCAGCAGCTACGAGCTGTCATCCTTTCGAAGCTATCTAACCTATTATATAATGACGGATATGCTGTGTTTAAGCTACACATTATTAACAAGCCGTTCATATGTCTGTCTTTCTACAACACAGTGTAAAAATCGAAATAATCAAAAGGACTGAAAATTCAATGTATTTTCAATTAAAAATTTGTTAGGCTATGCATTACCAATGAATGTCATTCTGCCAGCCATCCCATCACTGATGCGAGCTGGCACACACAACATCCAGAATCTGAAGATGGGGTCGTTTGCACATCGAGAGAGTGGCGACACGTACTTCAATGTCTTACGATAGCCTACATACTACTAGGCTAAACAACACACACACACACACACACACACAAAGCAGCAGCAAAAACATCCTCCTCTGAAAACACCCATGCAGAAACGAATGAGCTCGAGCATCCTTCATGACAACCTCAAAATAAGCCACAATTCAGTGGTCATTTCTTTTCATGCTACAATGGTATGGTTTTACTTTTTTTTTTACCAATGACTTTACACTTGGAGGGGAAACGCTACCCACGACACGTCCCAACAGCTAGGCAAAAGCCAAGTAAATCGTAAAAGCATCACAAAACCAACTGCCAAAGCCTAACAGCATCGTTTCCCTGTCTACAACACAACAGAGCGTTTGACGATATAAATAATGTAAAGCATCATATACAATGTCAAGTGTATAAGGATATCAAATCTATAATTTGTCAAATACTTGGCATCAACTGCACGGTTGCTAATGACAGGTCTTACCTATTCATTCCCGGTCCACCACCCATTCCTCCCCCGGCAGCAGCACCATTGGCGGGCTTGATGAGCTGTCCAGAGCCCAGTGGTGCTGAAATGGAACCAGGCGCTCCCGCCACAGAGATGGAGCCCGGTTCCCCGGGTTGTCCGCCTCCCTCGATGCTCCCTTCGTTCCCCATCCTCTCTGGTTAGGAGATCGAGGAGAGTAATTGTATTTCGACCGTTGTTATAATTATAATAATATAAAAAGCTCAGAGGAGCGAACTCAGCGATGCTGCTCCTCCAACGCCATCATCACCTCCGATCCAGAGACCTGCATGGGGCACGCGCACAGACGGAGGCGAGAAACAGCCAGGGCACGAGCTCTGCTGCTGACGCTGAGGTTGCCGTGCGCGTTCTTATATCAGAAGTATCTCCCAGTTCTTGGAGGAGAGAGACTAGAGGATATCTTGGGGGGATGATCTGTCATAGGATGCAGAGGTATGAGTTACTTTCGTGGCATTAACATCAAGCAGAACTTCTGATGTCGAGAACAAAAGTATTAGAATTGCAAACAAAAATAATGATATTGAAAGCAAAACATAAACCCAGAAGTGTTGAGAGCAACAACAAACAAATTGCAAGGAAATTATTAAGAAATGCGAGAACAAATTAATTGTAAATGAATGCAAGACAATTCGTTTTAAGTGAAACATTTTTCTTCAATTTTCCCTATCTTCGGCTATGTAGTTTTGCACTTGCACGTTTTTTGATTCATTCCAGCAGTACTCCACCAGGGTTTTGCCACTGAACCTATGCAGGGTTGGTCCTGGTCAGTCCCTGGGAGGGAGATCAATTGCTGGTCAAATCCCATTGCCTCAGGCCAGTGATGGGGACATTACCCTGCATTGGGTGCCGTCTTTCGAATGTGATGTGAAACAGAAGTCCTGACCCTCTGTGGTCATTAAAAATCCTGTGGCGCTTATGGTAAAAGTAGTAGTGCTAGCCGCAGTGTCCTGGCTAAATTGGCAAACTGGCCCCATTCCATCATAGCCACCTAATTTGTATATATCACTCCTGACCTCTCAACCATGCTAGCTGTTGCGTGGTGAGCGTTCCGGCACAGAATAGTTGCCACACATTGGTTGTGGATGAGGTGAGGTTTCCCCTTACTATGTAAAAGCTCTTTGATTAGTAATGTATACATCCAATCAATCCATTCTGTGTAGGCGGGTTTAGAGGAAGCATCTCCATTGGTCAATCAGTTTTGGAGTAATGGTTCAGCCTCATGTTACAATAAGTGCCCAGGGATATTTTTGACCACGTAGAATCAGGACATCCTTTTAACCTCCCATCTGAAAGACAGCAGCCTTCGCAGGGCAATGTCCCCATCACTGCCCTGGGGCAGGGGGATTTGATATTAACACCAGAGGGAAGAGTGTGCCCTACTGGCCCTCCAACACCACTTCCAGCAACATCTGGTCTCCCATTCCAGTGACCGACCCTGCTTTGCTTCAGAGGCAAACCAGCAGTGGGATGCCAGGTGGTATCCTGCTGGAATGTATTAAAAAAAAACTTGCAACTGCAAAAAAAGGCAGTGAAAGCACAAGCCAGGGTGATAATGTAACCAACATTTTTTTTTTTAAATGCAGGCAAAGAGGGAGGCGTTGTCACGCCCTGACCTTAGAAACCCTTTTATTCTCTATTTTGGTTAGGTCAGGGTGTGACTAGGGATGGCAATCTATGTGTTCTATTTCTATGTTGGCCGGGTATGGTTCCCAATCAGAGGCAGCTGTCTATCGTTGTCTCTGATTGGGGATCATACTTAGGCAGCCTGTTTTCCACCTTAGTTTGTGGGATCTTGATTTTGTTAGTTGCTGTTTAGCCTGCAGAACTTTACGTTAGTTTTCTATTTTGTTGGGTTTTTGGTGTTCATTTGAAATAAAAGTAAGATGTTCGCCTACCACACTGCACCTTGGTCTAATTCATCTTTAAACAGACGTAACAGGTGTTTGATCTCAATTGTTTATAATTAAACATGTTTCGCTGAAATCTTTTGTTTTACATTTATTTACAATTAATTTATTCTCACGTTTAAAAAAAATCCTTGCTGTATTATATTTTTTTGCTCTCAATACTTTGGGGTTCATGTTTTACTTTCAATACCATTCTTTTAATTTGCAATAATAAGAATTTTGTTCTCGATTTCAGAAGTTCTGCTTGATATTAATGGCAAAAAGTGACTCCATACACCTTTCCTATTCAAAAAAACATGTCCTCTTTGAGCAGCTGGACACACCTCTCTCAAACTGGCGCAGCAGTCTAAGTGGTCTAAGGCAATGCATATCAGTGCTAGAGGTGTCACTACAGACCCTGGTTCGATTCCCGGCTGTATCACAACCGGCTGTGTTTGGGAGTCCCATAGGGTGGTGCACAATTGGCCCAGCGTCATTAGGGTTTGGCCGGGGTAGGCCGTCATTGTAAATAAGAATTTGTTCTTATCTGACTTGCCGAGTTAAATAAAAAATACTGCAGGACTGGTCCAGGTTATTAGTGCGCATTCCACCACTTCTGCAGGGCGAGAGCAACATTTTCTGTTGTGACACCAAGCCCTCGGAGCCCCAATAATACAGATGAATAAATCCTGACAGGTTACAGTCACAGTTCAAGGCTGATCAAATCCCTTTGTAGCTAAAAAAAAAACGACAACGTTTTTCCTAAACCTCCTTCCAGCCACCATCAGAGCTGCTATTCTGATCCAAACCCAACAAATAATTTGCCAATGCATGGCCACCAATGCGTCTTGGATGGACAACCCGCGTTATCAGTCACTCTGACAGGCGGCCTCGCCCATTGCGTTGACGATATGGAGGCAATGGCGCATACTTAAGGAGATTAAAATTAGGCATGTGCCAACACTCCACCTCAGGCGGCACGGACGGATGAATCCCATTGGCTGGGCTGGGTTGATTGATTGGCCGTGGGCCAGCCTTGATCAGCACTTTGGCTGCCCACCTGTTCCCTGGACCACAGAGAAGAGCAGAGGCTGGGCAGTGCCAGTCTGCCAGTCGCTTATCTCATCCCCCTCTCCCCATTCCATCACAGTCAGACTAGACTACAGCTAGACAGCTTTGTCTCCAAATGAACAGATCCTTCCTGTGATACTATAAATGAGCTAAGCTAAGGATTTTCTCTCTGTTGGCATTTTCATTTGTACAGGTCCCAATGGACCTCAGTAGGCCTATCACTGGAATCTACTTGTCCGTTTAAAAAAAAGAACCCCATACCTGAAACTTCAAATGACTGGACCACCAATACATTGCCACATAGGCCCTTCAACCACAGAACACCCAGTCTGTATCCGTCATATCAGTTTGAGCATTGATTAGGAAAGCCTAATCAATCCAGAAGATGAGAATAAATGAGATGCCAGAGGGACACTCAGAACAGAGCCATAGATACACCGTATAGAGTTAAATATGCCTCTGAGAATAAGCCCTGTGACAATGCCTGCCTATAGGCATTATAGCCATGTAGGCTATGGCATATAGCCAGGCCTAATCCACCTGGAATTTAAAGGACACATAAACCCCTCCCTCTCCCTGTCATGGATTGGGTTAATTCACTACCTTCCCTACATTGAGGTCTCGAAGTCCCTCTAGACCTCTCTCTCACCCTACCTTTCCCTCTCTCCCCTCCTCCTCCCCCCTCTCGCCACCTCTCAATCCCTCCTGCTTCCTTTCCCTCTCTCCCTCTGTCCTCACCCTCCACCTCTCCTTTCTCCCGACAGTCTCTCTTTGCTGTCAGAACGGAACACGTTGCTGGCGTGCCGATGCTGTATAAAGAAACACAGGGGAAATATGAAAGACAGATGGCAGAGAGAGAGAGAGAGAGAGAGAGAGAGAGAGAGAGAGAGAGAGAGAGAGAGAGAGAGAGAGAGAGAGAGAGAGAGAGAGAGAGAGAGAGAGAGAGAGAGAGAGAGAGAGAGGCGTTAACCTCGTAACTTTTCAGAGGCTCGGTGGGCACTGTGTTGGAAGGTATTTGACATTTGATGACGTTTGTGGCATTTCAGAGTATGTTCTGACTTCAAGACACACTCTGAAACTACAAGGGTAGTGTGAGAAGAGACTTGGGAGGGAGGAGGGGGTTTGGCAATGTCTGTTAGGTCAACTGAGGTGAAGACCAATATTACCACGCCCTCATTTCTGAAATCTGTCCAGATGATCAATAGCCGATGAACGATCTGAGACAGAAAACAATGGCATCACGCAAGCAACATATAAAACAGCCACGTGGTACTTAATATGTCATTTTCAGCCCTATAGGAACTCTTTAAAGGATTTTAAACAACTCCCAGGCTGATGTAAAACACTCATAAGACTGTTGCTTTATACCCTGATGAAGGCAGCTTGTCTGTCGAAACGTTGGTCATTAGGTTATTAAGTTATTGCATCCGAGCTCCCAGAGTGTGCGGCTCTCCTTTCATTTTTCAAGTGTTGTTTTATGTAAAACAGCATATGGCACCACTGATAAATGAGCAGTGACTCATTTGGGTCTACTTACAGAAGACAAGCACATGGAATTATCAAGGGTAAAATGCTCCGCTCGCTTCCTATAGGTTTATTATTTCCAGCTGTGCTCCAAAGGGGATTTGTTATAACGACACAACTTAAAAGCAATGCGGTCTATACTTAGATGAAAGCAGTGGAGGCTGCTGAAGGCAGGACGGCTCATAATAAAGGCTGGGACGGAGCGATTGGAATGGCATGAAACACATGGAAACCACGTGTTTGCTGTATTTGATACCATTCCACTGATTCCGCTCCAGCCATTACCACGAGCCCAGTCCTCCCTAATTAAGGTGCCACCAACCTCTTATGCATGAGAGCATGTTTGGTGCTCAGATTGCACTAGGAAAATGTATATGGTGAGTTACTCCACCTAGTGGATGAATACCGTCATTGCACTAATAGCTGCAAACAGCAGCATTATCATCAGTAATGTGATCAGTTGGTGGAGGACAAGGTTGGCTCACCCTCCTCCTGGAGCTCTACCCTCCTGCAGGATTTCTTTCTATTCCTAATCAAACACAACCGATCCTGCAATTAGTTGTATTCATATAGGGATGGAGCAAAAGCCTGCACAATCAGTCGACATGTATCATACTTCTATAGAAATACCACAGTAATTAATATATCAATATAACCATTATTATGAGTGTCTGTGATTTGGTTGCATTCTTGAACATAAGCTTATCACCTGAATCGATATGTAATAAGGAAAGGTTGCCCTGTTTAGGCCTACCAAAATAATACAATAATCCTGTAATAGCAGTAGGATATGATGCCTCTCTTTCAGATCTGGGTGCAGAATGGGCCCTGCTTTGCTCTGTCTGACAGCAGAGGATTTAAAAACAAAACATGATAAGCCACAGAAAAGTGACAGAGGCTTGAAATGGAAGAACGACAGCATCTCTCAGAGGATAAGCTAGACTGGGGTGGGCTGGGTTGGGGGTAATTTTAGGCCCTGGTGCTGCGATACTGCTGACTTTGCTGACTTACATTGCAGAGCTTGTATGCCTGACTGACTGCCAGCCAAGGCTCGTTGTGATTGATGTAGGGGGATCAGCGGAGCAGCGAGGGAAGGAGAACCGAAGGCTCCTCAGGAAATTGGAACAAGTTCCATAACTCAGGGCCTTTAGCTCTCCATGCTACATATTTTGGTCTCAATCTCCCACTACATCCACAACCCCTCAGATTCCTGTCGAGGGAGTGGGAGACAGACAGAGGGTTGACTGACTGCATTTGAGCTGATAGAAGAGTTATTGCAGATGATAGACAGATTATAGATAGATAATGTGCCATCAGAACATAGAACAGAATATTGGGAAAGAATAAACAGAGAGGGAAAAGAGTCGATGTGAAGAGGCCATACATTTGCATTTGACGTGCACTGCCCACAGAAATGATTCACACCGTTGACTTTTTCCACATTTTGTTGTGTTACAGCCTGAATTTAACATTGATTAAATAACATCAAAGTGAAATTATGTTTTAATTACGCACACCTGTCACCATCATTACGCGCAGCAGCGTTCATTGGACTCACCTGGACTCCTTCCCTTTGTTGATTGCCTCGTCTATAACTGTCTACTCCCCCATTTGTTCCCTGTGTCTGCATTAATGTCGTTATGTGTTCATGTACAGACACTGTCCTGTCCTGTTCCATGTCCGTTGATAATTAAATGTTCCCTCCCTGTACCTGTTTCTCGTCTCTAACATCGTCGCTCCTCACAGAAATGTATTGAGTCAATAACTATTCAACCCCTTTGTTATGGAAAGCCTAAATAAGTTCAGGAGTAGAAATGTGCTTAACAAGTCACAAAATAAGTTGCATGAACTCACTATTTGTGCATTAATCGTGTTTAACATGAGTTTTGAATGACCACATCTATAATGACTACCTCATCACTGTACCCCACACATACAATTATCTGTAAGGTCCCTTAGTCAAACAGTTAATTTCAAACACAAATTCATCCACAAAGACCAGGGAGGTTTTCCAATGCAACCGGCATCTATTGGTAGATGGGTAAAAAATAATAAAAAGCAGACATTGAATATCCCTTTGAGCATGGTGAACTTATTAATTACAATTTGGATGGTGTATCAATACACCCAGTCACTACAAACATACAGGCGTCCTTCCTAACTCAGTTGCCGGAAAGGAAGGAAACCATGCAGGGATTTCACCATGAGGCCAATGGTGACTTTAAAACAGTTACAGTGTTGGTAGGAGAAAACTGAGGATGGATCAACAGCATTGTAGTTACTCCACAATATTAACCTAATCGACAGAGTGAAAAGAAGGAAGCCTATACAGAATAAGGCACGAAAGTAATTCTGCAAGAAATGGGGCAAAGCAATTCACCTTTTGTCCTCAATACAAGTGTTATGTTGGGGGCAAGTCCAATACAACATATTACTGAGTACCACTCTCCATATTTTCAAGCATAGTGGTGGCTGCATCATGTTATGGGTATGCTTGTAATCGTTAAGGACTGGGGAGTTTTTCAAGATCAAAATAAATGGAATGGAGCTAAGCACAGGCAAAATCCTAGTGGAAAACCTGGTTCAGTTCCACCAGACACTAGGAGATTAATTTGCTTTTCAGCTGGACAATAACCTAAAACACAAGGCCAAATATACACTGGAGTTGCTTACCAAGACAACATTGAATATTCCTGACTGGCTTACTTACAGTTTTGGCTTGAATATCTATGGCAAGACTTGAAAATGGCTCTCTTGCAATGACCAACAACCAACTTGACAAAGCTTGAAGAATTTTTAAAGAATAATGGGCAAATATTGTACAATCCAGTTGTGTTAAGCTCTTAGAGACTTACTCAGAAAGACTCACAGCTGTAATCGTTACCAAAGGTGACTCTAACGTTTATTAACTCAGGGGTGTGAATACTTACGAAAATGATATATTTCTGTATTTCATTTTCTATAAATTTGCTAACATTTCTAAAAACTTGTTTTCACTTTGTCAATTGGTCAAAAAAAAGTGGGGTATTGTGTGTAGATGGGTGAGAAAAATATATTTATTTATATATTTAATCCATTGTACTTCAGGCTGTAACACAAAAAAAATTTGGAATAAGGCACTGTATGCATTGATTTGACCCAGGTCTGAAAGCTAGTAAAGGTACATTTTGTAGAGTAGGCATATGGAGCTACAAAAGGCTCCACTCACATACCTCACCATGAGTCCAAGAGTCATGAAACTCATCATGACTCACCTTTTTTAATTATCTCACTTTCTTCAGTAGCTTCCACGCCCTTACTAAACGTGTTCCCATTGCATTCCAAACACGTAACATTTTCAAAGCGCTGTTGTGGAGAAACAAAGCAATCATTACAAGTTAAGAAGAAGAAAGGATTACATTGATTTAATTTAGCTGTTGATTGGCTAATTAACGCTTTTCACAGATCAATTCTGCCTGCTTGTTAGAGCGGAAATAAACACTGCTGCTACTTCACTCTCCAACCAGGTGCATGAATTGAAGCACGAAGTGAAGTGAAGAGGAGATTTGGCAACTCGGGAGGGCAGTGGAAGTTGATAAAAACCTTTCTTGAATGATATAACCAACTGTTCCAGTGTGGTGATGCTGATGGTTTCTCGGGACTGATGGCTTCTATGGTTGTGGCTATTGAAATACAGCTATACATTTTAGTAAATTAGCACAAGGTTTCTCAAACTTGGACCCCACCCCTGATTTAGCAGACCATCTTATCCAGAGCGACTGGGGTTAAGTGCCTTGCTCAAGGAAACAGATTTATTTCACCTAGTCATCTCGGGCTTTCAAACCCGTGCTTCAATCCAAGTAGCATAATAAAATCCCCATCAAAATCAGTTAGTTTAAGTAAGAGATATCTGGTCCACCACATCCTCCTATGTCGGCCTTCCGCACCTGTGGTGGAACGTGACCGAGCTACAGCAGTGGCTGTCAGACCATGAGACATCCGGACAATCGGTCTTCTCACGAAAATGTCTGTTTGACCACTCTATGGAAAGATGACTCTCGCAAACATGAAGGTGTTCATTGTTTTGCGGAGTGTCACGGGACTTGTCTGAAGGTAACCTATACAAATGAATAGAAATGGCAACAAAAATAAGGGGTTAAATGTGTCCCAAAAAATATTTAGATTTTCTGAGCTTTTTTGTATCTTCCACCATTCGTAGAGTGCCACGGAATGAGTCATAATACCCATAAAACATAGCAGTCAAACAAGGAAATTGTTCCAATAATTTTTCCACCATTCATTTTTCTCCATAGGGGAATATAGAAACACTTAAAATAAGGACTGAGTTTTGTGTAGGCTTAACATAGAGTGATGTTTTGATAACCGTGTTTATCCCTATAGGACATGTTCTGAATACTTATGTAAATAAGGTATTTCTGTTTTTTTATTTTTAATTCCTTTGCAAAAATGTCTAAAAACCTGGTTCCACTTTGTCATTATGGGTTATTGTGTGTAGATTGCTGAGATGTTTAATTTAATTTAAACCATTTTAGAATAAGACCAACATAACAAAATGTGGAAAAAGTCAAGATCTCTGAATACTTTCCGATGGCACTGTATCAATATATTTGCCTGTGTTCATCCCATAAAAATGAAATGCTAATTAGCTGCTAATGTGGCTATCGTAAAGAACTACAAATGCCATGATGATCTGGATGAGACTGCCGAATCAAGGCAAAGGTAAGAATCTCTGGATTATGTTTGCTAAATTTAGTAATTAATAAATTGTCAACATTTCTTCAAATTGAAAATTCTGTGAACTATCTTATGCAAGTTTTAAATTGACACAATACCTGTTAGCAAAGGTGTCAGCTAGAGATGACGTACAGGAGCTTGCAGGGATTTGTAGTCTTGTATGAAGTCTACTTTGATGCTAATTAGCATTTTAAAATCTGAGATTAAGTAGAGACGAATATATTGATAAAAGTCTCCTTAAAAGTCTCCGAGAGAGATTTACATGGTTATCAAAATGTCTCGCCAGGGTAAGCCTACACGAATAACAGTCCTTATTTTAAGTGTTTTTAAAATTCTCTATGGGAAAAATTAATGGTGGAAAAATGACTGGAACCATTTCCCCGTTTTTCCGCTAGGTTTTATGGGTATTATTATATCTCCACTGTGGTGCTCTATAGGGGTTTTAGAAGGAACATTGAAGGAGCTTTTTATACATTTCAAAATGGCCTCCTATGCGTTCAGGGACAAGTCATAATGGGAATACAAAACATAATGTGATTGGTGAATGAGTCTTAAAAAATCTGACCAATTCTATTGAGACATAGAGTGACCAATAGATTGTGGTTACATACAGTTGAAGTCAGAAGTTTACATACACTTAGGTTGGAGTCATTAAAACTCGTTTTTCAACCACTCCACAAATTTATTGTTAACCATCTATAGTTTTGGTAAGTTGGTTAGGACATCTACTTTGTGCATGACACAAATAATTTTTCCAACAATTGTTTACAGACAGATTATTTCACTTATAATTCACTGTATCACAATTGAGGTGGGTCAGAAGTTTACATACACTGACTGTGCCTATAAACAGCTTGGAAAATTCCAGAAAATTATGGCATGGCTTTAGAAGCTTCTGATAGGCTAATTGACATCATTTGAGTCAATTGGAGGTGTACCTGTGGATGTATTTCAAGGCCTACCTTCAAACTCAGTGCCTCTTTGCTTGACATCATGGGGAAATCAAAAGAAATCAGCCAAGACTTGTAGACCTCCACAAGTCTGGTTCATCCTTGAGAGCAATTCCAAGGATGAAGGTTCCATGTTCGTCTGTACAAACAATAGTATGCAAGTATAAACACCATGGGACCACACAGCCGTCATACCGCTCAGTTCTGTCTCCTACAGATTAACGTACTTTGGTGCGAAAAGAGCAAATCAATCCCAGAACAACAGCAAAGGACATTGTGAAGATGCTGGAGGAAACAGGTACAAAAGTATCCATATCCACAGTAAAACGAGTCCTATATCGACATAACCTGAAAGGCCGCTCAGCAAGGAAGAAGCCACTGCTCCTAAACCGCCATTAAAAAAAGCCAGACTACGGTTTGCAACTACACATGGGGACAAAGATCGTACTTTTTGGAGAAATGTCCTCTGGTCTGATGAAACAAAAATGGAACTGTTTGGCCATAATGACCATTGTTATGTTTGGAGGAAAAAGGGGGATGCTTGCAAGCCGAATAACACCATCCCAACCGTGAAGCACGGGGGTGGCAGCATCATGTTGTGGGTGTGCTTTGCTGCAGGAGGGACTGGTGCACTTCACAAAATAGATGGAATCATGAGGAAAGAAAATTATGTGGATAGATTGAAGCAACATCTCAAGATATCCGTCATGAAGTTAAAGCTTGATCGCAAATGGGTCATCCAAATGGATAATGACCCTAAGCATACTTCCAAAATTGTGGCAAAATGGCTTAAGGACAACAAAGTCAAGGTATTGGAGTGGCCATCACAAAGCCCTGACCTCAATCCTATAGAAAATGTATGGGTAAAACTGACAAAGCGTGTGCGAGCAAGGAGGCCTACAAACCTGACTCAGTTACACCAGCTCTGTCAGGAGGAATGGGCCAAAATCCATCCAACTTATTGTGGGAAGCTTGTGGAAGGCTACCCAAAAAATTTGAGCCAATTAAACAATTTAAAGGCAATGCTACCAAATACTAATTGAGTGTATGTAAACTTCTGACCCAATGGGGATGATTTGATAAAAGGAATAAACACTGAAATAAATAATTCTCTCTACTATAATTCTGACATTTCACATTCTTAAAATAATGTGGTCAGGAATTGTGAAAAACGGAGTTTAAATGTATTTGTCTATGGTGTATGTAAACTTCCGACTTCAACTGTATTAGTGATCAATAGACTAGTTTATAGTTACAATCTCAGTCACACAGTTGAAAAACTAGTTTTTTTTGTTGCTCAAACTAATATGGCCGTATGTATAATGTCACTCACATCAGGGAAAGAAGACAAACTCTGCAACGAACAAGAAGTCCATGAAGTGTTCGTGACGTTTGTGCAGTCAAACGTTTGCATCTGGACTGTTCTTGAAGTAAATGTGTTTTTGTAAAACGTTCTGTGGAAATGATTAAAGTCGTCCTTATGCATAGAGTTTGTATGGTTGGTTTAACTTTGCAATCAATCAATCAAATGTATTTATAAAGCCCTTTTTACATCAGCAGAGGTCACAAAGTGCTGTACAGAAACAAAGTCTAAAACCACAAACAGCAAGCAATGCATATGTAGAAGCCCTGGTTTTTGTTTGACATACATTTAAAAGTGAAAAGTCTGCGCCTCAGCGTCAGTCTTCTAACCTGGAATTGTCCTGAACTCTATCAAGGGGCGCTTAACATAAATGGTCAGTAGGGGGCGCCACAAGAACGAGACAATTTATAAATTAGGGAGTAGAATTTTTTCGGATCATTAACCAGTAGACTAGCCTACTGGGTGAAATCTCTTGCAAAAATAATGACAAAAAATATATATAATTCCCTCGATTAATTAACCGAGAATTAAACGTGTTACTGTTTAGGAATAGAGCAAATGTAGGCTTGTCAGAATTAAGAGCATATCAGATGGGAAAAGCTTCCATTTCATAACTTGAAAACCCATAGGAATTGGACAACAATTTAAAATTGGTTCATTTTATGGATTTGGCCATGCTTCTTGGCTGTTTGATATTTAGGCCGAATCTATCATATTTCTTCATTTAGATGGTATAGTAATTGGATATTACATGTTTGTCTAGAGTGCAGTTTAGCACAACGTGTAGCAAAAGCAAAACCATACTAGATATCAACATAATAAGAACCAGTTTGCACAGTTAATGTATTATTTAACTTGATTCATATTAATGTGTTACGCAAACTCGACCCTGTGTCTCACTCAATTTGTTCCCCCTCGTCGACGAATATTTAAACATTTTGGCAGTGCGTTTCCGGAACTCTCGTATTGTTTTTTTTTGTTTGTATTCCTGAAGGGGACCGACCGCATAGCATCGCTGTTCCTCAAGAAACTGATGAAAGAAATTTCAACTGAATGTAACTGAACATTTATTGAAAATTGAATGTAAATTATTCAAGACATTTCACGCAGTGAATACGAAAGGTGAGCATACTTTTTTCGCCAAATTTAATTGTGGGGACATTGGTCGTGTTTTGGCTGTCTGTGTCAACTGTGGGCAATGAGAGCCTAGTGCACATCGCTGGTGTTCAGACTGCATTGCCATTGCGGTGAGCGCATGTTATGAAACGCGTGGGTTTCGTAACTACAGTCAGCGTGTTCCGGAGTCGAGTCGGGGGGCAAAGCATTGGTAATGGAGGATGGTTTATTGTTGCAATTCTACAACAAACAAAATAATAATTAACTTCCAATAGTGAGTTATAATAGTTATGGCTTACTAAAAGTGAGATCTGAAATTCAAAACTAGTTTAACCTGTGGTTTTGGCGGTGTTGTTTTGATGTGACACAAGAACATCTATTACTTACGTTATCTTGTGTACATTTTGTTTAGATAATTTAGTCTATCTTCCTCAACATCTTACCTCCCAGTTATTTTGTTGCATAACCATATTTTGGGAGAATAAGAATTGGGATTTAGTCCTACTAGAGATTCGACAATCTATAATGTGGTTGAAAGGTGTGTTGTGCTGAGTGATTAGGCTCGTTGCCCTGCCCTGATCCCCTGGTTTAACAGACTAGTTCTTCTGTTGAAAGGAATACAAATACATTTCCCTAATCTCCCTTTTAGATCATGTATCTAATGAACTCTATCTACCAGTCCCAAATGTCTTTGAAAGTCATTGAAATACCCTAAATAGTACTTGAACCCAGGTCTGTCCCAGGCACAACATTGCGTGTTCTGCGAAGAAGAAACCGTCTGTTCTGTCTTTTTAATCCATCACACTTGTTCTTTCTCCTTTGCTCTTGTAATCTATTTTTGGGGGGGGGGGTAAATTTGTGTTCAAGCTGCCACATCAGCTCCATGTCCATTGTCATGTTGACCAGCCATGATGATTTCTGCAGCAGTTGATTTCTTTACCTTTAATCAACCACTCCATTAGCTTTGTGGTTGTCTTAAGTGTCTTTTCTTACCCCACTTGGTGCATGCTGAAAAGTCTTAACCACACAAGACAACGATGTGCTCAGAGTATGTCTATGCTCTCTCTGCCTTTTCCTCACCTCAGTTCAACGTGAGGAGTGTCTCAGAGCAACACACAGATACCAGATGTGATCTGTCGGGAACATTTTAAAAGGCCTTCTCCTTTTAGAGCGTCCGAGGGTGGCTGCTGCCGGCGCTCGCTCACTCTGTTCCTGCTAACAAGCACAGCGGGAGACCGCGGGCGCGGGAGGGTGACATGACACCTAGCCCAACTGTCTCTCCTACGCACTCGCCTCACTCCCTGTCTGCCCGAAAAGAGGCGCCGCACTCCTCCTCTGTTTATCTCCACCCTCGAACTCCCCAAGCTTATAACTCTGTCCCTGTCTCGTCCTTGTCTCCTCTTAATCGTGACGTTCATGCACTGTCCCCTCCCTCGTACACCCAACAGGCTAAGTCCCTGTTACAGGTGTAAAACACATGTAGAAAAATACACTAAATGGCTCTGAGCTGCACCATCTCTGCTCTTCTTGCTGAAGCCCCATCCACCCGAGCTCCATTATTTATGTCCAAATGGTCTGTACGTACTGTACTGTACTAGACCGAGTGGAGGGGCATCTTTCCGCTTGGGTAAAGGCTTCTCTGAAGAGGAGTAGCCTATTGAGTAGAGGTCAAAAAGAGAGCCTAGCAGAGCAGAGATAGGCATATCACTCACATGGCGTATATGAGATCCCAGCAGGCAGTCCATAGACGGGGATCACCATGATTCTTATACTTGGAATGTTCTGGTTTATGTAATTGAGTAGCTGCCAGTAAGATTGGGGTTTTATAACACGTACCTTTTGTGTATATGTTCAAATTTGTCAGTGTTTTCCATTTCCTGGAAAGTTTAACGTTTGGAGACAGAAGGTTTTCTTCTGACCACGATGATTCATTAATTGATTAATTTTCCAACAAATACATTTTTTATAGTGACCATTTTTTTAGTTAGATTTTTTCACTACTAAGTCACTAGCTAATTCACTCAGGATATTGTTAAATACATGTTTTAAGTGCACAATTTCATAATTTGATAGGCTAACTGTTCTAAGATCCACAGGGGTCCTTTGTCAAGACGCCAGTTGAACGCTGAGTCCGTTGAAGAGCTCCTTTTGAACGCTTTCTGAAACCAAATAAGACCCCTGTTTCTGCCTGTTGGCTGCCTGTTTCTGCCTGTTGGCTGCCTGTTTCTTGATGGATCAGTCTGAAATATTTAGAGGCTAAGGTCATTGATATAATAGCCTATCGTTTTGGCACTTTTCAGGCTGCTGATTTCAATGTTTTTAGGTAGTCTCTTTATCTCTGTAACACCTCTCAACATTCCCAACTTAAAAACAAGGGGTGTGGTGTGTTTTAAGATATCTTCGTTTTACTTCGTATAGTGTGTGTGTGTACGTTTGTGCGTTGAATAGAAGATGGGAAGGGGTTGTACATGTGTGTATGCCCATCTCTTTTGGTACGTGTAGGTCGCTGGATATGGTGCCTGTCTGTCTGCTGAGTATATAAGCAGTCTGTTTGAATGGTAAGGGAAGGTAGGGTGTCTGTCCGAATCTAGGCACTGTTGATGATGTACCAGTGAGCAGGGGATTGTTCAACAGAAACCCTGTTTGTCCCCACCAACCCACACAGGGATATGCGATCCCCTCCCAGACCACTCCTTTCAGACCTCCTTCCTTACCGGATCTGTCTGTTGTGTCCAAGTGACCCTTTCCTAAACTGGATTGGATGGTACTTCTTCTCTGCTCACTCAGATCATTGTTTTTTTCACATCCACTATAGTTTTATTGGTGTAGAGAAGCTAGGTGGTACAACATGACTATGTAAAAAAAAAAAAAAAAATTTACACAATAAAATTGTGTGGCCTTACATAGCCCTGGAGTTTGGTGACGTGTGTCTGTTCCTCGGGTACGTGGGAGGGGATTAGGCTTCCTGTTTTAGAAAATCCTCTGTTGGCATTGGGTTTATCTCCTAAAAATACCTTGGTGACCCGGGGTCAGCATTGTTCACCGCAGCGGGTCACAAACGGAGAAGCTTTTAATGGAGTCATCAGGGAGCTATTTTCAATCTGCCCCCGTCTGTCTGCCTCACCAGTAGGCTGAATGTAAGCTAATGATCTAGCTGGGTATTAGAACTGGGACGATAAACGGAACATTATTGACACCAGTTCATACATGCATAATCTATGAAAATAATTACTGTTTTACCTTAAATTAGCCACAGCATTTGAAAGTGACTGTTTTTCTGGACGCTGTGCTGAGCCATTTCCCCTACATTTTCTCCCACGTGGGCCAGCCCCCTAGCATTTCGAGTTCTAGCGAATGAGCTTCAGCCCGTCGCCATTTTAGTGATCGCTAGCAAGATGGACACAGCAGAGCGAGAGAGAGCGCAATGACGTGGTGCACATGTGACGTGTTCCGCAATTTTCTGGGGCCACTTTTGGCCCATGAGTGCTACTTTCAGAACTTCTGGCTAAAAAGTATACAAAAGTACCAGATAATCTCTTTAATGTTATAAACATATGTGACTTGACACCTGGATTTGGTCTTATGTAGCAACATTTGAAATGGTATTTTTTACATTATATAAAAGTAGCGACTCAGAGCTACAAATTGGTATATCATACACTGCATTTGCGGAACAATGGGAAAGTAATTCTGCTTTGAAAGTTGATCAACTTGTAAACTCACTTTTGAGAAAATCACCTTTGAATGTTTTGCTATCTAGTGAAGAGCTTCTTCTTCTTTGTCTACGCCCATTCAGCATCGTTTACACCCTCACCCTAAGCTTTAGCCTCACCTATCTCGTTTCGCTCTCGAAGCACACACTTGACGCTCTGTCCGATGATTTGTTTACGTCTGGATAACATGAAAACAGCCTAACCAGCTCTGCTGGCAACAATTTCGTTACGCTTTTTTGCAGACATTTACTGACACCGGCCATATTCAATGGGTGTTGTACACACGTCTTGTAACTTTAGCTAACGAGCCAGCCAACCAACGTTAACTAGTTAAACAATAAACAGTGCCAACAATGCCACAGTGCTGGGAGCAAACCAACCATGTTCAATGTTAGCTAGATAACATTAGGCTCTAATTAGAACAGCACACGACTCTGGGGAAACGAATGATAACGTCAGCTAGGGAGCCAGCCAGCTTAGGTTAGCTAGCTAGCTAACAGTACGCTAGCTTGAAATGAAACCACTTTCTGTCAAAATTAGTCTAGCGTTACATGTTTTTTAATCTTAAATGGATACATCATCGTGCATGGACGCATCTCCAAATCAGGAATGCCATGCCATGGTTTCTCTTAGTTTGAAGATGTAATCCGGAGACAGGTTTTTCCTCCATCTCTTTAGCTATCATACTCTAATTCCACTGATATCAAAATGTGAGCCACACTTATGCAGCTCCACTACACAATGTTTTTTTAAAAGCCGTGTTTGACAGGATTACCAACACAGACTGATGAGCTTCTATGGCAAACCAATCCTAACTCCTCTCTCGGCATGTCCAGCCCACTCATTATCTCAGCC
The DNA here is from genome assembly GCF_029448725.1 of Salvelinus fontinalis. Taxonomy (NCBI): domain Eukaryota; kingdom Metazoa; phylum Chordata; class Actinopteri; order Salmoniformes; family Salmonidae; genus Salvelinus; species Salvelinus fontinalis. The sequence continues at coordinate 42,856,085 of NC_074695.1, forward strand.
AATCATGGCTAGTGGGATGGTTGCTACCTTTTTCTGTGGCTTAACCAACAAGGCTCGTAATTTAACAATTGTATTCGTATTTACAGACGGCATACGAGTTTAAGGCACATGGAAGTTCACATGTTCAAGAAGGCATGTCTGCCCCCCCCAAAAAATGTTGATAAAAAAAAAGAAAAGAAATTACGTTCAAACGGCTCTCCTGTGAAGTAGGGACTTGCGACATATGCCTAGTTTCCTGAATCAAGGCACATGGTCTATTGATCATTATCACAGGCAGTTTATTGTGATATGGCTTTTTGTCCGTATCGGCTAGTTCTACTGGCTATTATGTGTATTTTGGGGGGGGGGGGGGGGGGGGGGGGGGGGCGTTGTTAAAAAATCTATTTGCGTTATGAACCACCAAAGCAAAACAATGTTTTATGACATTACTTTGGTGGGTTTTTATCACTCTAAATAGTTTATACTTACTCAACATGCCTTTTTGTTATACAAACAAATTGATCAGCTTAAGTTGAGCTTGTCAAAGTTTTTACATTTTTTTAATGTTTACTTAGTGATGAAATGATAGAGGTTACTGATACAAAGAGTTTTGGAGATACAGTACATTGTAGACCTTCTGTATCAAGGGACAGACTCGCATCCATATTTAGCTGTACATCAGAAGGACTGCACTGCCCACTTCCCACTATGTGCCCCTTTTGATGCATGCCCTTTAGGTGTTCATCAAAGTGCCTGACTGAGGCTCTGTCCACTTGGAGACAGACAGATCTCAGGACATCAGAGGGGGACTTCCCACTGTGTGCCGGACTGTAGTCTGGAACTAGGCCCATTTCAATGTTCACTGCTGGATTTCCTTCTTGTGTTTTTATAAGGACAAGCAGGAACAGGGCATTCAACCTACGCTGACGTGCATGCCTAACTGTGTGTACATCTTTGTTTAAGCATATCTCATATAACTTTACTTGTAAGTAACAGCGGCATTAGCCAGCTCTTATGTAAGTCAGCTTATGCAAGCAGCTGTCTTTCGTTTCAGTGGCCTCCTTAAACATTCCCCCCCCCCCCTCCACTTTTCCTGCCTTTGCAGATGATAAAATGCCTTTCTCTCCCTCTCTTTCTCTTTTGGTGGTAGATTTGAAACCATTGTGTTGATGTGGCTTAGGCAACACGACACGTACAAAAAAACAGTGTAGATGAAAGGGAGGAGACATGTTAAGCCTTGAGAAATTGAGAGCTTTTTATTTTATTTATTTCACCTTTATTTAACCAGGTAGGCTAGTTGAGAACAAGTTCTCATTTGCAACTGCGACCTGGCCAAGAGAAAGCATAGCAATTCGACACATACAACAACACAGAGTTACACATGGAATAAACAGAACATACAGTCAATAATACAGTAGAAAAATAAGTCTATATACAATGTGAGCAAATGAGGTGAGATAAGGGAGGTAAAGGCCATGGTGACGAGGTAAATACAATATAGTAAGTAAAACACTGGAATGGTAGATTTGCAGTGGAAGAATGTGCAAAGTAGAAATAGAAATAATGGGGTGCAAAGGAGCAAAATAAATAAATACAGTAGGGGAAGAGGTAGTTGTTTGGGCTAAATTATAGATGAGCTATGTACAGGTGCAGTAATCTGTGAGCTGCTTTGACAGCTGGTGCTTAAAGCTAGTGAGGGAGATAAGTGTTTCCAGCTTCAGAGATTTTTGCAGTTTGTTCCAGTCATTGGCAGCAGAGAACTGGAAGGAAAGACGACCAAAGGAGGAATTGGCTATGGGGGTGACCAGTGAGTTATACCTGCTGGAGCGTGTGCTACGAGTGGGTGCTGCTATGGTGACCAGTGAGCTGAGATAAGGCTGGGCTTTACCTAGCAGAGACTTGTAGATAACCTGTAGCCAGTGGGTTTGGCGACGAGTATGAAACGAGAGCCAACCAACGAGAGCGTACAGGTTGCAATGGTGGGTAGTGTATGGGGCTTTGGTGACAAAATGGATGGCACTGTGATAGACTGCATCCAGTTTGTTGAGGAGAGTGGAGGCTATTTTATAGATGACATCACCGAAGTCGAGGATCGGTAGGATGGTCAGTTTTACGAGGGTATGTTTGGCAGCATGAGTGAAGGATGCTTTGTTGCGATATAGGAAGCCGATTCTAGATTTAATTTTGGATTGGAGATGCTTAATGTGAGTCTGGAAGGAGAGTTTACAGTCTAACCAGACACCTAGGTATTTGTAGTTGTCCACGTATTCTAAGTCAGAGCCGTCCAGAGTAGTGACGCTGGACGGGCGAGCAGGTGCGGGCAGTGATTGGTTGAAAGCATGCATTTAGTTTTACTTGCGTTTAAGAGCAGTTGGAGGCCACGGAAGGAGAGTTGTATGGCATTGAAGCTCGTCTGGAGGTTAGTTAACACAGTGTCCAAAGATGGGCCAGAAGTATACAGAATGGTGTCGTCTGCGTAGAGGTGTATCAGAGAAATCACCAGCAGCAAGAGCAACATCATTGATGTATACACAGAAGAGAATCGGCCCGAGGATTGAACCCTGTGGCACCCCCATAGAGACTGCAAGAGGTCCGGACAATAGGCCCTCCGATTTGACACACTGAACTCTATCAGAGAAGTAGTTGGTAAACCAGGTGAGGCAATCATTTGAGAAACCTGCATGTGTGCCATTCAGAGGGTGAATGGGCAAGACAAAAGATTTAAGTGCCTTTGAACGGGGTATGGAAGTAGGTGCCAGGTGCACTGTTTTGAGTGTGTCAAGAACTGCAATGCTGCTGGGTTTTAACGCTGAACAGTTCCCGTGTGTATCAAGTTGGCTAGATGCCCAAAGGACATCTAGCCAACTTGACACAACTGTGGAATACTTTCGACAGCTTGTAGAGTCCATGCCCCGACGAATTGAGGCTGTTCTAAGGGCAAAGGGAGGTGCAACTCAAAATTAGGAAGGTGTTCCTAATGTTTTGTACACTCAGTGTAAATACATGTACCTCTGGATGACAACATAATGTTTGTTTCCAACATTGGGGCTAATTTTCCTAAAGAAGTGAACTCCGCTTTGTGTTTTGAGACAGCGATGACCGGAAGTGACTTTTTCGCAGGTTAGTAGAGCTTACCGAGCAGGTCGGTAGAATTAATATAGCATGTGAGGAGAATTTGGTTAAGGTTAGAGAAAAGGCTCTCCTAACCTGCTACGAAAATTAACTTCCGTGCGTAGCTGTATCGAAGTGTCGTGTTTTTAGGGAGTCCCAACTGCAGCCCCATGCGACTCCTCTCGCTTCCTGTTTCCAGCCTGGTGGCCTTGTCCCCCATGACCTTCAGTCCGGCTGTTTGGCTCTGTCCTGAGTGTGCTGCGGTCTGGTCTGGACTGGCACTGTCCTGAGGGTGCTGGGGTCTGGTCTGGACTCTGGCGCTGTCCTGAGGGGGCTGGGCTCGTATCCTTCTGACCACGTCTGTGGTGTCCCTTGACCCTGTGTTACCTCATCTAGAATCTAGATGATGTTGGGTGGCCCTATTTTATCAGGGTTATGTACTCCCCTCCCTCGTTTGGCATGTGGGTTTTGAGGAGACGAGACAACCAGACCTCAACCCCTCCCCCGGCCCGTCCCAGGTGGTCTCCACTGCTGCCGGGGATTCATTCAGGAGGAGGATGCAATGCATGTTTGAAATGTCATGAAGACCTCTCATAACTCCTTAGATTAGATTAACTTTATTATCCCACCAGGGGGAAATTTGTTTGCTCATGTGCTTAAAAGACAAACACAGAATGGTACACAAGAAAATTGATATGAAAAGTGCAACGGTCTACATATTTACAGTGGATGTTCAATACACACTCCCTTCAACCAATCAATAGTCTTTGCTAAGTCTTTCCATTATACAGCCTAATGGCTGAAAGTCCCTGTATCTATTTGTTTCTTTTCAATAAGTATTTTCCCCCTAGTCAGGCGGCGGCTGCTTTGGGTGAATTTAGGAGGAAGTGGGTACTGTGCTTTTTAGAATGATCCTTCTTTAGAATGTTTGTCATGTTTTTGGAGTATGAGATTTGTGCACTGGCTGTTGGCCGACTCTTGGCCTATACCATTTATCTTGCCCGCTGTTTGTATGTGTTGCTGCAGTTTGGTCTTGCACACTCATGTTTACAAGCGTGCATAACAGGCCAAATGACAGGACACTCCGCAGGACAGATTTGTAAAACATCTGCAAGATATGGCGATCAACATTGCAATAGATCAGTTTAGGCTTGGGTGCGGTATCCAGATTGTAATGCCATCATAACGACCTTGTGCCATAGCGGGATATTTGGTAATGGCGACACTGAACACAAAGGGCGCTATTTTCAAACCCCACTGAGCTTTTGTAATCTGAAGGTTAGCATTGCTAACAAGTACATGTAGAGTGCCCATAGAGAATGCTAACGAGGCTCTGGCCTAAAAATGCTACTCAGTTTGCTGCATGCACAAAACAAACATTTGACAGCAAGGCTCTTGATCCCGAAGGGGATTCTCTGCTGTTACCAAGCAAAGCTGGATTTTGAAAGAAGCTAACCACTTAGCTAGATAGCTAACAAGCTACTAAATTAGCAAACCAATTGTGCAACTGCAGATCATTTAGCACATTTTAAACAGTTAATATTTATAAGATATCTACCTGTCAAACATTTAGTTGTGAATTCCATACTGTAACTAGATCACCTGGTGAGAGCTGCACAACAGTGAGTTACTCACAAGTCTCCGGTCTCATCATTGTGTGCTTGGAAACAAACGCCACATGACTGGGGACTACTAGTAAGCTTCATAATGAAAAATGGTGACATGTAACATGAAGACAGCGATCTACTTTATCTTCCACCGTATTGCGCAAGATGACTACAGGTATTTTGACAATCTGGACCCCCTATTTCTGAAACTGTCCGCCGCCATTGTCGCACCCCCTATTACCAGCCTGTTCAACCTCTCCTTCGTATCATCTGAGATCCCCAAGGATGGGAAAGCTGCCGCGGTCATCCCCCTCTTCAAAGGGGGAGACACCCTGGACCCAAACTGTTACAGACCTATATCCATCCTGCCCTGCCTAGCTAAGGTCTTCGAAAGCCAAGTCAACAAACAGATCACTGACCATCTCGAATCCCACCGTACCTTCTCCGCTGTGCAATCCGGTTTCCGAGCCGGTCACGGGTGCACCTCAGCCACGCTCAAGGTACTAAACGATATCATAACCGCCATCGATAAAAGACATTACTGTGCAGCCGTCTTCATCGACCTGGCCAAGGCTTTCGACTCTGTCAATCACCATATTCTTATCGGCACTCAATAGCCTCGGTTTTTCTAATGACTGCCTTGCCTGGTTCACCAACTACTTTGCAGACAGAGTTCAGTGTGTCAAATCGGAGGGCATGTTGTCCGGTCCTCTGGCAGTCTCTATGGGGGTACCACAGGGTTCAGTTCTCGGGCCGACTCTTTTCTCTGTATACATCAATGATGTTGCTCTTGCTGCGGGCGATTCCCTGATCCACCTCTACGCAGACGACACCATTCTGTATACTTCCGGCCCTTCCCTGGACACTGTGCTATCTAACCTCCAAACGAGCTTCAATGCCATACAACACTCCTTCCTTGGCCTCCAACTGCTCTTAAACGCTAGTAAAACCAAATGCATGCTTTTCAACCGTTCGCTGCCTGCACCCGCACGCCCGACTAGCATCACCACCCTGGACGGTTCCGACCTAGAATATGTGGACATCTATAAGTACCTAGGTGTCTGGCTAGACTGCAAACTCTCCTTCCAGACTCATATCAAACATCTCCAATCCAAAATCAAATCTAGAGTCGGCTTTCTATTCGGCAACAAAGCCTCCTTCACTCACGCCGCCAAACTTACCCTAGTAAAACTGACTATCCTACCGATCCTCGACTTCGGCGATGTCATCTACAAAATAGCTTCCAATACTCTACTCAGCAAACTGGATGCAGTTTATCACAGTGCCATCCGTTTTGTTTCTAAAGCACCTTATACGACCCACCACTGCGACCTGTATGCCCTAGTCGGCTGGCCCTCGCTACATGTTCGTCGTCAGACCCACTGGCTCCAGGTCATCTACAAGGCTATGCTAGGTAAAGTGCCGCCTTATCTCAGTTCACTGGTCACGATGGCTACACCCACCCGTAGCACGCGCTCCAGCAGGTGTATCTCACTGATCATCCCTAAAGCCAAAACCTCATTTGGACGCCTTTCCTTCCAGTTCTCTGCTGCCTGCGACTGGAACGAATTGCAAAAATCTCTGAAGTTGGAGACTTTTATCTCCCTCAACAACTTTAAAATCTGCTATCCGAGCAGCTAACCGATCGCTGCAGCTGTACATAGTCCATCTGTAAACTACCCACCCAATTTACCTACCTCACCCCCATACTGCTTTTATTTATTTACTTTTCTGCTCTTTTGCACACCAGTATCTCTTCTTGCACATGATCATCTGATGATTTATCACTCCAGTGTTAATCTGCTAAATTGTAATTATTCGATTTATTGCCTACCTCATGCCTTTTGCACACATTGTATATAGATTCTCTTTTTTCTACCATGTTATTGACTTGTTTATTGTTTACTCCATGTGTAACTCTGTTGTTGTTGTCTGTTCACACTGCTATGCTTTATCTTGGCCAGGTCGCAGTTGCAAATGAGAACTTGTTCTCAACTAGCCTACCTGGTTAAATAAATGTGAAATAAAAAAATAAAATAAATTTAGTTAAAAAGTAGATGCAAATATTCAAATTTATAATAAAAAAATGTTTAAATTGAAAACCATCCTGTTTTTTTTTTCAAAATACCTGGGTATACTGTATAATGTCCAAGCCTTGTTCAGGTTGTGCAAAAAGAACATTCTCTCTTGTCATTTCTTTTGTTTTCTTTGAATTTTAGTTTATCTCAATTCCCAGGTATGTGGTCACTCTATCGACTGGTTTCCCCCGTTGATCTTTGTGAGGGGTAGTGCAGCTTTTTCCCCCTACTCTACATGGAGAAAGAGACACTTTTATAATATACACAAACCATATATTTCAATACAATCGTTTCACAAACCAAGGTCATGTACCGCTGAATAGGTCTCCTGTCTGAAAAGGCAGCCTCTCTCCCTTTTAGAATTGAAACAGTGACCCGACCCCTTCCTGGGAGGCTAACAAGGTCATTGTTGACCTTCCAATTAGCTTTCTCTTTTGTTACGGACAATTCCTCCATTGCTATCCTCTTCCCACCAACAATCATTTTCTTCCTTGAATTCAAGTCACTATAGCTGGAAGTTGTGTTCTGTGAGCTGTGTTTTAAAAAGTTTGGCTAACCTGACATTGAAGCTGGGTTGGGATCATGAGGAAATGCACTGCATTGGCACAGGAACAGGCTGTGAGTGACGTGAATTTAATTTCACCAAGCTGAGTGATGAGCTCTCAAATGCATCATGAGCTTTGCCTCTCAGGAATAGGCTGCTGCCAGCGTCTTCCATTCTGCTGTTTGACTCTTCCCAGGGATCCACAACTCTGACAGTCTTCCCTCTAGTCTGTTTGTGTTTTACATCTTTTGTGTGTGTGTGTCCGGGCTGCTTCTTTGTCTACTGTATTTCTTTGACGAAACAGCAGCACGATTCATCAGTGGAAACCCCACAGGAGGAGTTGTATGGAAAGGAAGAAAGAGGAGGGTTTCTTTCCCTCTCCATAGTTTTTGATCAAAAGGAGCCTAAAGCAAAATCTGCTAGCCTGATTGCCAGACCTGTATGCTTTAGCTAAGTGCTAAATGAAAAACATTTGTTGATGCTTGCCATTAGGATAGCCTATGTGATCTGGCATGACAACAAACACAACAGAGTTGTCTAAATCACAAATAGGTCTTTGACTAACTGTAACCCAAGTTAGACTGGGGGTATGTGCAATGTTTCTCATCCAGGCCCTCTGGTATCATTAAGATGTCAATTGAAGACTAACTCCTGCACTATAGTATACACCTGGGGTCTATAACGGGTCGATCGTGAGCTACCAGTCCACCTATGAGTAGCTCGCCAAACAAATCTGAAAGTACATTAAATTTTCACGTATTCCAATGCAAACCATCATTAACCCCCCCAGAAGTCCTGTATATCATGAGTATGTCATTTGTACCTATTATGTTATTTGCAAACTTCACCATGAAATGAGCAGCAGCAGTAGCCTTCAGAACGGCACATACCTCACTCGCTAGATGCACAATTAAAGGGGAATTGAGTTTCTCTACGAACAATTGTAATTTGAGAGTGAAAACCCCCTCCAAAAATCTAAAAGTGAGAACATCATTTGGGAAAATATCAACCAGAATTTGGGCGAAAAAATCACATTTTACAGGGGCCCCTTTAGAGTTGTTTATTAAACATTATTTTAACATGTGCATTGGCAGAAAATGTAGGGCACTACTGTCTCTTGTACGCTAAGGACCTGGGGAAGAGTTGCAGGGGCGTGATGAAGAGCAGAATATTCCTATTTGGAAAGCTAAAAAAGAAAAGAGTAGCTCTCATGCTAGAAAAGGTTGGATATCCCTGGTATACACAGTGTACATGGATAAACATAGGGCCTTATAAAATCCGGAATAAAGACATTTAAAACCGAATTCAACAATGTAAAAATATGTAGAAAAAAAGGAATAGGGGAAGCCCTGCTAAGGTACACAATAGTAGGTTTTGGTAGACAGAAGGTGCTCTTTTGTAAAAGGGGTAAATTGGTCATCAAAAAGGAGGACCAAGGCACTCTTCATATAATGAATTAAAATGCCATTATCTGTATGGCATGTTCAATGGAAACAAAGTTGAACCATTTTGACTTTGTTTCCGTTGAATATAAAAATGTGCATTGAACTTAATAGGAAATGTATTAAATCATTGACCTTATTAGAAAATGTAATAGTTTGCCCAAGAGAATCATAAGACATGAACAAAATGCGTTAGTGATTCGTATTTTCATGCAACTTTCTGAAACGGCACAGGAATAGCCCTGTCTGTATGTGGGCGGCGCACACGCAGGTCTACACTCTGTGTAGCTGTTAGCGGTTATGCTAATAGTAACCTTCTGGTAGAGATGGAAAGGCTTTCCCAGAAATATTCTCAATGAAATGTTAACTACAAAGTAGCTGGCAGAATGAAATCATGATTATTTGCATCAATCCAGTGGCCATTTTGTTTTGCGAACTCTGCAATCACATGAGCGCTACAGCAATACTGTAGTAACTACACCCAAAAATGGGAAATTCTTCAATTTTTCCCAGGCTTAAAAAATGGCCTCCTGATGTGGTTTAAACATTATTGTGGACTTAGAAAAACAACTAAATTGGATGTTCTAGATCAAATAAAATAAAGTGTGATTTGAGAGCCCTATTAAAAACAGTACACATACCCCTTTAGTGTAACTGGGGTTGTACTGTATGTATCCCAGTGTTTCTGTGAGGTAGGAAAGCCCTTAGACATGATTGGACTCACTGTGTCTACAGGTCTGGTCCTGTCAGTAAACAGTGTATCGTAATCCAACCCTGACACATTGTTAGCCTTGCCGTATACTTCTAGCTCTGCCTCTCTCTGCTGCCCAGTTATGCAAAGACTGTTAATTGCATTACATCACAAGGAGTGATGTATTGTTTTTCCATTACATAAGGCCAAGTCAGTGCCGTTTAAGATGAGGGAGGACAGTTTTTTTCTTTTTTCTTTGTGAGTTTGGCCTTATTTCTATTACAGCATATTGGATGACTCATTCATATTCCATTCACCTAGCTCAATGTAACAATGATAGGTTGAGGCTACTACATGATACTCACATTTTCCCTATACCCATCATGAGGTTGCTACAACCAAGCCTATGAATGAATGTTTACAATGTGGGTGCACACAGGTCGAGAGACACATTTCAGGCGACAGGCCGTGACACATGGACAGACAGTGACATTCAATACCACCTTACATACTCTTGCCTGCATCTAGCTTGATATAGGGTGCAATCATTAGTCCAACAGTTGCAAATAAGAGTTTGTATTGGACAAATTCAGATATGTTTATCCACGTTTTGCTTCCATCTAAAAAACTTTTTTTCAACAGAATCGGCAGAATGAATACACCCCTGATCACGCGTAGACACAGTTCACTTTCATAGCAGCAACGTATTCTATTGGTCAGTTTGTCGTTCTGTGCGAGGAAGAAAATAGCCTATTCCAAGCAGACTCTGGGACAGTTGTGGGGTGATATCCCAAATGAATACAACCAGTAGGCCAACTGGCTGTATTAAAAACACTTTAAAAAGCAATGAGTCTTATGCATCGGATCAGAACATTTAGCTTAAAATGTTGATGTACTATTTCGTCACATTATAAGCGCAGCAATGCACACAAGGCAGTAAGCTACGCGCAAACGTTTGTTCCACAATGCAATTAGCGGGAAACACTGTCGTAAAAGTGGTTTCTTGTGACTGAGATGAAAATATCTGTTAGAAATGTTGAAAGAGGGGATATGTAAAGATGCAACAACTAGCATGGGTTGCTAATATGACTGGGATTGTGCCTTTGGCTGCTGGACAATGAAAGAAAGTTGATTTGAAAACCAATAGAACTAGGCTACTGGTTTTTAATGTCATATGGAAGTATATCTCTTTATCAAATTGCCTTTATGTTACTATGGTCGAATTTTAATTTGACGCAATGTAAGACATGCCTCGTAATGTAAAACGTTTAGGTTTCAAACAATTAAGTATATGTTTTCAAAATACATACTGCCTCCAGCTCATTGCAAAGTGGTGTGTGTGACGCGCTGAAGCCTGCCTATCGTTGTCTATATGTACTTGAATGGCGGATGGGAAGCGCGCTTCAATAACCAGTTAAGAAATTAAAATGGTAGCTATTTTTAATCGTGGCCTTCAACAGTTAATTAACACGCGGTTGCGCTTAGAATTGTTACGCAATGATTGGGTTTATAAAAGCACGCTTCATTCCAGCAGCAACAAATGAGCAGTTTGAGAAGCTCTAGCAGCAACTCTCTTTCGCCGTCTGACAGATTTTCCGTTTACAAGCTCTGTACCAATTTAATTCCACTAAATTATGCAGATCCATAAGCATGACCGGTCAAGTGGGTTTCCATTGACTGGTATTTCCATCAATGAATAGGCAAAAAAAAACATTATTTTACAAAGGGATTTTCTTTCTTCTCCCGGACAATCGGCCGGCTCCCTGGTGTGTGTGTGTGTGCTTTGAATAATGCGCAGTGTTGCCAACTTCTCAGTAAGGAAAGTAGCTATTGGCTGTCCTAAAAGTCACTAAATGACGTCGTCGCCCAATTTGCATAATTGGCCATGTGCATGTAATTGTGATGGACGCTGTAGGAGAGAGGAATAACGTCGTGGGGGAGAGACAAAAAGTGAGTAAAAAACACCCTAAATATGTTTAGAACAACAAATGAACTTTCTTCTGTCGACTCTTGTTTATTTTTTATGTCACAATTCCAATCCTCCTCTGTAATCTGGCCTTCACACTGATCTATCTGTACATTTTTGTTATTTTTCCGTTTTTATATTATTTGGAAAGAATTCCTTACCTGAAAAGAGAACATCTGCCTAAAATAATTAGCTTGATCTTTTTAAAATATCATTAGGCGAATCATAGATAACTCCTTCTTCAGTAACGAGTTTCTGCAAAAAAATAATTGTTATCATTCCTGTATTGGAGATTCAGGAAGAATTTTGTGCATTTTTCTCCATATTCCATCAAGTTTGCTTTCGCCCCACAGGGCACATATCTACATTTTAAATGGTATTACTATTAATTTGCATATGTTTCCGTTAATTCCCATATTCCCGTTAATTCCCACGGAAAGTTTCCACCTCTGAATATTCCCCCAACTGTGCAACCCTAGCCATGACCGAGGGTATCTCGTCTGCTGCAAAGGCAGTTGATGAGCTTATTTCTCCAGTCAGTTGTTCGAATGGAGCTTAGGAATGTGTTCATGTTCTCAAATGTCATTGAAATGGCAGCAGCGGTATGAGAACCAGCACATTCCTGAACATGCAATACAGCTTTCCTCAGTACCAAATCCGCGTCGACCCACTGTGCTGTCAGACTCAGCACGCTCATGGGGCTGACATCGCTGGTCCAAATATCAGTCATGAAGCTAATTGCAGTGACACCCATAGCAAGTAGCTCATGGATATGCGTTTCAACAATACTGTGTAACTCCGGTAGGACATCATCTGAAAAATAGAGCCTACTTGGTAGTGTGTACCGATGCTCGACCAGTCGACAAAAGCGAACATCATCCACGACAGAACGGTTGATTGTTAAGGGCAATGAATTCCATTATCTTGGTGTTAATGTTTTTCGCCTGCGAGTTCTCGCTGAAATGTTCTTGCTCTTTCAAATGACTGCTCGACTTTAACTTGTTTAGTTGTTGGATGTGTGCGCTTAGTATTTTTCTGCTTTAGTTCTGTGTAGCTCTAGTTCTGTGTTACATTGTTAGCTAATATAGGCCAATACCGATATATCGTGCATCCCTAAACTAAATCATCTGACCTAGATATTTTTGGGGGGCCAAGTTTAAGGAGCTCTTTTAGCACCTCAGAATCAGTGACCGCCTGCAGGAAGAAACTGTGTAGCAGGGCAGGGGGAAAAAGAGGGAGGAGCATCAGGGCTAGTTGCATTAGAAGGGCTGGGAAATTAGGAAATGTTGCTGGCAAGGAGGCATGGCTGTGTCATAGTTATCCTGACTTAATGAAGTGTCGATTAAAGAGCTCAGCCATACGCTCCTTGTCAGTAACAACAAATTATCAACATTAAGGGACATGGGCAGCTGTGAGGAGGATTTATTCTCCAGGTCTTTCACCATTTTCCAGAACTTCTTGGGGTTAGACCCACAGAGACAGAACTGCTCCTTAAAGTAACACACTTTGGCCTTCCAGATAGCCTGAGTGCACTTATTTCTCATTTTTGCCTGAACAAGAGCCAGTCAAGAAACGGTGATCACTAAGGTCATTACAGAAAACACCGGACTGATGCCTATCAGGATTATTGTGGGACTGATAGCAATCTGAGAGATTTAGGGAGTCCCATTGTTTTAAGACTTGATCAGGGGGTTTAAGCATGTCCCAGTTTAGGTCACCTAGCAGGACATATTCAGACTTAGTGTAAGGGGCCAGGTGAGAGCTTAGAGCACCGGCCTGTATGGTACAGGCCGGTGCTGATGGTGGATGATAACATCCAGCAACAGTCAACAAAGAGCTATCTGAAAGCTTAATTCTTAAAACCAGCAAATTAAATAGTTATGTAAGCAGCCAGGAGGCAGCCAGAGAGACTGGTAGTACTGAGACTGAAGAGGGGGAAATGAGAATCAGGAGGAATCAGTGGTGCTGGAGATGAAGTTCAGAGGAGAGTGGAGATGGCTGATCACTGGAGGGTCCTCCTAACCACTGGTGAGAGAAAAGGGGGTGGAATGAGAGAGGGAAAGATGGAGGAAGAGAGAGGTGTTGGAGGAGAGAAGGGGGGGGGGGGCTGGAGAAAAAATAAAGACAACAGGGTTGGGGTATGAATGATCCCCTGCACCTTACCTCTGATCCACCCTCTTGGAAGGAGTCCACCATGTTCCCCTGATGAAACCCAGGGACTCCTCAGTGACTGTTGTTTATTGGAAACATTGAAGATGGGAGGAGATGTTTGGTTGTTGATATAGGCACGTGTGATAATGAAGTCAATGTTTTATGTAGAGCCCAACCTATGTTTTTTGGGGGGTCCGATCAGTGCTTGATTTGGTCTAAAATAGGTGCTGGCACTCATTTTGGATGCCGGTACTGTTTTATATTTTGGTGCAGTAACTGCACAACACTTTTGAGATATTTTATTAGAGGTCCAGGAACTCAAGCAGTAGAAAATTTGAGGTGCCGGTACTCAGTTCCGGTGAGCTCCTGCCAAAGTCTAGCACTGGGTCCGATTCTGATTTTTTTTGGGTGGGAACAACTTCCCGATACCGATATATCTGCCGATATACTGTTTTACAGTAGGGGAAATAAAAGTGTAACTTGTCCACAAAAGTTCTCAAATTGCCATACACAAGCAATTGTCCAAGAAATATAGTGCCTTGCAAAAGTATTCATCCCCCTTGGCAGATTTCCTATTTTGTTGCATTACAACCTGTAATTTAAATTGATTTTTATTTGGATTTCATGTAAAGAACAATAGGCCAAATTGATGAAGTGAAATGAAAAAAAAATACTTTTTTTTTTTATTATTGAAATGTGGTGCGTGCATATGTATTCACCCCCTTTGCTATGAAGTCCCTAAATAAGATCTTGTGCAACCAATTACCTTCAGAAGTCACATAATTAATTAAACAAAGTTCACCTGTGTGAAATCTGTGTCACATGATCTCAGTGTATATATATATATATACACCTGTTCTGAACGGCCCTAAAGTCTGCAACACCTCTAAGCAAGGGGCACCACCAAACAAGTGGCACCATGAAGACCAAGGAGCTCTCCAAACTGGTCAGGGACAAAGTTGTGGAGAAGTACAGATCAGGGTTAGGTTATAACAAATATCAAACTTTGAACATCCCACGGAGGGCCATTAAATCCATTATTAAAAAATGGATAGAATATGGCACCACAACAAACCTGCCAAGCGAGGGTAGCCCACCAAAACTCACGGACCACGCTAGGAGGGCATTAATCAGAGGAAATAAAGAGGCCAAAGATAACCCTGAAGACGCTGCAACGCTTCACAGCGGAGATTGGAGTGTCCGTCCATAGGACGACTTTAAGCCATACACTCCACAGAGTTGGCCATAAAGTCATTGCTTAAAGAAAAAAATAAGCAAACACGTTTGGTGTTTGACAAAAGGCATGTGGCATGTCCCCAAACATATGGAAGAAGGTACTCTGGTCAGATGAGACTAAAACTGAGCTTTTTTGGCCATCAAGGAAAACGCTATGTCTGGCGCAAATCCAACACCTCTCATCAACCCGAGAACACCATCCCCAGCGAAGCATGGTGGTGGTAGCATCATGCTGTGGGGATGTTTTTTCATTGGCAGGGACTGGGAAACTGGTCAGAATTTAAGGAATGATGGATGGTGCTAATACATAAAAATTCTTGAGGGAGAGATTTGAGACCGGGACGGAGGTTCACCTTCCAGCGGGACAATGACCCTAAGCATACTTCTAAAGTAACACTCAAGTGGTTTAAGGGGAAACATTTAAGTGTCTTGGAATGGCCTAGTCAAAGCCCAGACCTCAATCCAATTGAGAATCTGTGATATGACTTAAAGATTGCTGTACACCAGCGGAACCCCAATGTGCCAAGCTTAGAGAGACATACCCCGAGAGACTTGCAGCTGTAATTGCTGCAAAAGGTGGCTCTACAAAGTATTGACTTTGGGGGGTGAATAGTTATGCACTCAAGTTTTCTGTTTTTTTGTCTTATTTCTTGTTTGTTTCACAAAAAATATTTTGCATCTTCAAAGTGTTGTGTAAATCAAATTATACAAAGTCCCCAAAAAATCTATTTTAATTCCAGGTTGTAAGGCAACAAAATAGGAAAAATGCCAAGGGGGTGAATACTTTCGCAAGCCACTGTAGCCACTGCTTCAAATGTGGATTTCTTACATTGTGACAATGACAAGTTTTCAGATAGCATGAGATTCCATTTTTTTTAACCAATATTCAATAAAAAGGATTTATCGGCAGATGGTATCAGTGAAATGATGCATCGGTCGGACTCTAGTTTCAATGGTATAGTCAGACTGCTTTGAGTTATGCATTGGCAATTCTGAATGTTATCAGTTATCTCTCTGCGAGATTGTTAAGGTAGTGTTTGTGTTCAATTTTTATTTTTATTTTTTGCACTGCAAGACATAGAACAAAAATCGAATAACTGTAGGCTACATTTTTTTATGCAAAAGCAGTGTCCAAATAAGAAGTGTGTGTGTGTTGCAGATGGCCTGTGTGTGTGTGTGAGGATGCCAAGGTAATGCCCCCGGGTGACTGAGGGACACCATGTCTGACGAGGAGACCTCGGGGAGACACATGGAGCCCCACTGCCTCAACAGTAAGGAGGAGGATGAGAATGATGGAGAGGATGAAGATGATGTCCCCGGTAGGTGGAAACTGAAAGACACACACGCATACTAAAAAATGTTGTGTAAATAAATTCCATGAGTAGAGATGATATGATTCCAACTAAGATGCCTATACAACGGGTTATAATGGGAGGAAAATACTTGTCATTGAAGAGGTGCAAGTGACCAGGAGTGATATTGAACTGATTTAATGAAAGTTGTTTGAAAACCTGCAGTCATATCTTCTCAGTGGTGTGCGTCCGTGTGTTCCCCTTTCTTATTGTCTGTACCTGGCAGCATTTACACAGATTTTCGGGGTAGTCTTTGGTAGCATGACTTTACAGGAGATGAATCCTCTCTAAACTCTGCTCTGCTTCAAGAGGGGTCGGGTGGTTAGACAAACGTGTTACTTTTTCATAAGTTATCATACCATCTGGTAGTGCATGTCTTGACTGCATCAAGTCGATGTAAAGACGCTAGTTACGATAGCCAGCTAGCAAGGCTATTTTGGGCTATTGGTGCGCTCCCTTAGCGCAGCAGCAATCTGGTAATTACAAGGCTATCAGTCTGCCCGAGAGGCATTGCACAAAACAAATTAGAAAGCGATTGGATCATGTTCAACCAATCCGAAAACAAGCCACAGCACCGCATTTTGCGGAAGTTAAACAAAGACTAGCCCCCTTTCCAGAGAAGTGCACATCGAGCACCAGGACAAAAACATGTTAGCTAACGTAGCTAGCTACTTACTACTAACTGCCTTGGCTTGAGTAAAGAAATGCCGACTGAACTGAAGCCTGTCAACAACAGTGCTTTGTGTTTGTCATCAACAAAACCAACCCTGGTTGGTTTGGCGAAACGTTGAGGGCTCTATCTTCCGATCTTCACCAGACTGAATCCTTGTAGCGAAACAGTGAATCCCAAACCACCCCCTCGCCCCTACCAACTCGCTCGGAGGGTCCTCCGTTGGCACGTGTTGCTAACGGAACTCAGAGGGTGACTTCCAGAAAGTGACGAGGGGATCAATAAATCCTCCAACTTCGGGACATACTTGTGTCTTGAATGAGGCAATTCAATAGGTAATAAAACAAACGTGAATATCAAATGAACAAATTCCCAGTTTTACAAGATACAGTGCATTCGGAAAGTATTCAGACCCCTTGGCTTTTTCCACATTTTGTTACATTACAGCCTTATTCTACAATGGATTTAAATAAATACAAATATATCTACACACAATAACCCATAATGACAAAGTGAAAACAGGTTTTTAGAATTTTTGGCAAATGTATTAAAAACATATTTTTTTTGCCTTATTTACATAAGTATTCAGACCCTTTGCTATGATACTTGAAATTGAGCTCAGGTGCATCATGTTTCCATTGATCATCCTTGAGATGTTTCTAGAACTTGATTGGAGTCCAGCTGTGGTAAATTCAATTGATTTGGACATCTTCCATTTCAGAATGATGGAGGCCACTGTGGTGTTGGACCTTCATTGCTGCACAAATGTTTTGGTTCCTTTCCTTAGATCGGTGCCTCAACAGAATCCTGTCTGGGAGCTCTACGGACAATTCCTTCAACCTCATGGCTTGGTTTTTGCTCTGACATGAACTGTCAACTGTGGGACCTTATATAGACAGGTGTGTGCCTTTCCAAATCATGTCCAATCAATGAAATATTCCACGGGTGGACTCTAATGAAGTTGTAGAAGCATCTCAAGGATGATCAATGGAAACAGGATGCACCTGAGCTCAATTTCGAGTCTCATAGCAAAGGGTCTGAATACTTACGTAAATAAGGAATTTCTGTTTTTTTATTTTGAATACATTTGCAAACATTTCTAAAAACCTGTTTTTGCTTTATTATGGGGTGTTGGTTGTAGATTGATGGATAATGTAATTTAATCCATTTTAGAATACGGCTGTAACGTAACAATGTGGGAAAAGGCAAGGGGTCTGAATACTTTCTGAATGCACTGTATGTAGCAATGTCACGTTTATTTAATTCAGGAAAAGCCTTTTCATCGTTTAAAAAATACATATATACTCTGGCAAGTAATCAAAGTCGAATACTAACATCTACATTTGGATATTCTCTTAATTAATTCACCGTGCTCATACCTATGAGAGAGAGGGTAGGGTGTCCAATGAAATATTCATATTTTGACCAATGGGTAAAATAGGTAAAAACCAATGGTCCAAACCTCATGTCTTTGTCATAATCCATTCAAATGTTATTGGAGTTTTGACCCTTGTATGATGGCTCAAATTCAGGTGACTAAATCAATGGAGGCCAGAGAGAAAAAAGTGGTTAAACTGAAGGAAATTTGCCCAGCTAGGCTGGATGCTGTGCGAGAATAAAGGCTACCTTACAGGCTCATGGAAAATGGAAAACATGTCAAATCCTAAAAGTTCCTGCGAGAAAGCTGCACCGCTCTGTCAACAGCTCGGTGCTTATTGTCGCATGAATTAGGTTACGAAATCTGACCTTTTGGATATACTGGTAATGCACTGTTAGAAAGACCCCACTGAAAGTTTCAGACCGTGAATAATCATATTTGTCTTGTTTGAATGCATTTTAAACATCAGTAAGTTGAATTTCATCACCAAAGCGCAATTTCACCCACTCTGGGCAGTTATTTCCCTCTCCTACCCTCTCTGTGCTGCTCACTCCCTGGGTTGTGGTGACATTCACACGGCCGTTTTTGTCTATGTCACTGTGACACTGCGTTATGAGAGACAGCCCTCCTCCCATTCTCTTTGTGTCTGCGCAGCTACGCCTCATTCAGCCGTACAGACCAGCTCTACTGCGGCGCGCGGGCGCGCACACACACACACAGCGACCTTAAGCATCAGGGTTAGGTTTAATAATAGAGTTTGTCTGTGTGTTCTGTTCTTTGTCATGTTTTGTTTTAGAAATAGTTGGTTCACAGTCAGGAAAATGGATTGCCCTCAACATTAGGACTGGGAATCTCCAGGGACCTCACCATACGATATTTCACGATACTTCGGTGCTCATACGATGTGTATTTCTGTTCTTTACTGTGATTATATTGTGATTCGAGGTAGTAAACATACCGCTCACCATATGTCTGCTGCAGAGAGACCAGAACATGAGAGAACAAATTTTGATCAGTCAGGGAAATAAGTGCTGAAAACGAAAAAGAAGACTGAGAACAAACTATGAAGGGAAAATACTGGAGGTTTGGTGCAGTATTCCCAACTAGCGCAAACATATCCCGATATGTAACTATTAAAAAAAAGATAAAAATATGCCCCCCATAACTACTCAACATGTAGGCCAGCTACTGTACTTTAGCTCTGCTCAGTGTCTGGACTTATGCACTCTCGCACTCCTACTTACTCTGACACACATACGTCAGACATATGTACACATTACGTAACCCTACTCCCCGTCTGTGCTCTATGCCCCAGCCTGTCTAGGTGTTAACATATTAACGTATTGCTGTAGGATTAAGGTCACTAGTACCAACGGCAGGCCCGGTGAAGTGAGGATCACTCCCTCCCTCTACCATCTCCATACTAACTCTGTCTAATTTCCTTTTATTCCTGTCTTTTGGCTACCAGATATCTATCCATATAGCCGCAAGCAGGTGATGCACTGATCCATCAGCTTCGACACGACAACATGACATTCAACGTGCTTAGGGTTGAGTAATTCTACTTACATCCCCCAAATTCCCATGTTTGTCCTGAAATCCTGGTCGGAGGATTCCAGATTTCCTGCTTATTCCTACTTGATTCCGGGAATCTTCCAATTGGGATTTCTGGAAAAACTCTGACTTTTGGGAAAGTTAACCAGAATTTTGGAACCCTAAACATGATTCAGTAGAGTTGTTTTATTGTGGCTTCTAGTCAGTGTAGTGCAGAAATACACTTTCAGGACACACCTTAAAAAGTGATTGGTGCCATTTTGAAAACAGAATTGCTTGTGTTTAAACATTTTTAAAAAATCCTGGAAAAATCACTGGTATACCGTGAAGGTCTCCAAGCCGCAGGCAAGGTTCTTGACCTCGTTCATAACATATCATGTACCCTGAGGTCGGCACAGTCTCTTTCTTTAACTAAATATGAAAACGTTCTCAAAATAGCCTTCTGAGCCACATGATATATGTATCAACTATCATGTTGCCATTTAGCTGTATGAGCCTGGGAATTGGGCCTATTTTTCCTATCAAGTCAAATAAAATTCCACACCATCTTTAGTATTTTGGTATTTTATTAGGATAACTATTAGCTGTTGCAAAAGCAGCAGCTAATCTTCCTGGGGTCCACACAGAACATGAAGCATGACATAATACTCAACATTAATAGACAAGAATAGCTCAGAATAGGACAGAAAAACATATTTGTTTTTAAAGGCACACACAGCCTACATATCAATACATACACACAAACTATCTAGGTGAAATAGGGGAGAGGCGTTGTGTCGTGAGGTGTTGCTTTATCTGTTTATTTGAGCAATATGAGATGGAACCAGAGTTCTATGCAATAATGGCTCTATATAATACTCTACGCTTTCTTTAAATTGTTTTGGAATTTTGGACTGTGAAAAGACCGCTGGTGGCATGTCTGGTGGGGTAAGTGTGTGTGTCAGAGCTGTGTGTAAGTTGACTGCAAACAATTTGGGATTTTCAACACATTCATGTTTCTTTTAAAAAGTGACACAGTCAGTCTCTCCTCAACTCTGAGCCAAGAGAGACTGGCATGCATAGTATTTATATCAGCCCTCTGATTACAATGAAGAACAAGACGTACTGCTCTGTTCTGGACCAGCTGCAGCTTAACTAGGTCTTTCCTTGCCGCACTGGACCACACGACTGGACAATAATGAAGATTAGACAACTAGAGCCTGCAGAACTTGCTTTTTGGTGTGTGGTGTCAAAAAAGCAGAGCGTCACTTACAAGTACACCACTTACAAGCAGTCCAACATGTGTTGATGATATCTATCTTAGACCATGAAAGATGGCGCATCACAGAGAACATGGTGTCTTTTGGGGCCATGTAACTAACGTGACAGATTTCCTGTTATGTTCTTTTTGTGCCAACGCGCACACACACACACACACACACAGAGGGAGCTTAATGCATGTGTTTGTCATAATTGGGGCAGCAACAGTCTGTATGTTACCATTTGACTCATGCATGCTGGCCAATTAACTGTTCGTTCTCCTATGTTACTTGAATGAGCATATTTAATCTGGGCTCTGAAGTGTATTTTGTGCTCTTTCTCCCTCCCCTCCCTCCTTCCTTTCCTCTCTCTCGGGTAATAGTCACAGAGCACCGTCACCCATGCCACCCGCTCTCTGCGCTTTTACTGTCGCCATAACAACCGGAGCCTGGGCGCTCTCCCCCCCCCCCCCCCTTTCTCTTTCTCAAAGTCGTGAGCATACTTGTTTTTCTCCCTCTCTCTGTATCCCTGTTTTGTCTTCTTGACCAACCCTTTTGCTACGATACCTTCACGACGCTCCCACGGGAAGTTCCGTTCCCACTTCTCTCCTCTTTCTTTCCTTCCATCCCTCTCCCCGTCTGTCTTTAGTTCCCTTGTGTTGGTGTGAGAGCTCAGCTCTGTGAGATGTGCCCATTTCCCCCTGTGCTGTGGCCCTCTTTCCCTCTCTGTGTACCCTGAACCCTGTCCCCCAGAATGTTTTATGCAACCAGGCCCGGCTCCCATAGTTTTAAATGTTTTTCACTGCCTACTCACCCAGCTGAGACATACAGTTCAAAACAACAACAGCCACACATTAAGGAAGTGGAAATGTACAGGTAGGGTGGCAGCGGAGGTCAGACAGACACAAAAGGTTTGCCAGAAACAAAGTATAAGAGTGACTGTCTGTGTGAAGCAGGAGGACAGGCTGCAGGCATGGAGGGAGAGGAGCAAACGAGCAGGGTGTACAGGCATCCCCACCCCCTGGTTCCTGTGGAGTAGCACAGAGCTGCAGCATATGCACCACAGTCCAGTGAACAACAGGAGCCGTTGGTTAAACTTTTGAAACAAATAGTCGAGGGTGGCTGAGAGCAGCTGACAATATCCTGTTGACGAGACTAGACCAGGCGGAGGCTCTGTACAAGGTCAAGGGTGTGTGTTCACGTGTTTTATATATATTGTGAGGCCATGGATGTGCAAATTGTTCAGACAAGCGCACACACGTGTAAGTCCTCTGCATTATTTGGTGGCAGATTTTGTTTTATTTAAATGCCCCAAAAGACACTTTCACAAGCACTAGTTGGGCTTTTCATAATTGAATAATTGAATTCATAACTAGTTTGGGTCAGGTTGTGTGTGAGAGACCTGGATACTGGGTGAGCAGAGCAGATGGGAACAAGAGGGATGGGGGACTGGAGACACAGCTGGGCCTGGGGATAACTTAATGATTGAACAGACTGGCAGGGCAGGTACTACAAAGGCTGTGTCAGCTGTCACTGTCACGAAATAGCTGCTCCCCATCAAAGAATACAGCTGTTTTATGTGTGTGTTCGATGTTTTGCACTTGTGTTCAGGGCTCTAAATTAAACAATTTCATTGGTAGCAGTGGTTCTCCCAATTTATAAAAGTTAGGAGCACGACATAACATTTAGCAGCACCAGAAAATGTTGTTTTAATCGATTGAGGAATATCCTAATTGTACCTATAGCTACTTCTGAGGCACATGCTGTGCTCTAGAAACTAATAAGTGACCCTGTAAATATATTTTATTATATCACGCTAAAATGTTGACGCAAATACCAGACATTTGTGGAATATTAGGTTTCTACATAGTGCTTTTCACAATCTACCATAAAATGTTAGTCTCTTTAAGAACATTGTTAGTAAGTGAAGACATGCGAGATATCTGTTATTCATTCATTGCAATGATCATTGATCTCCTAGAGAAGCTATCCCTTTTCCTTTCTTTCTGTGCCCCCAAACGTTCGGATGTAGCCTCCTAGTAAAGTTACCAGGTCGTTAGTTAGCTAGCTATTGAGGTAACGTGACTGAACAAGGCGTAAACAAATGGCCCATGGAAAAATGTAATATGGCCAGCCAATCTGCCGTAGAAAGAAGAAAATGTTGCGTCTGTAATACGGGTCATATCTTTTGAACTGTGTGTTAGAAACAAGCCGTTCTCGCTGTAGTAATGGTACAACCATGATGCTAATGACTAAGCGCATTGTTTTCCTTCTCTAAGGTACGGTAGGGAGAAGCCTAATCGTTACTATTATTATGTCGTGCTCCTACATGACAATTCCAAGTTGTAGAGCAAAATATTTAGGTGCGAATGCAATCCAAAATGGTCCCACTTTAGAGCCCTGTTACACGCACGTGTGTGTGTGTGGTTCTTTAGTGTGTCTGTTGCTGGAAATAGTCGGGAAGTATGTTTTGTACAGCAGTAAACAAATCCAGCACGTTTTGTCCCTGCTTTCCTGTTGCTATGTCACTCAACGGGTACATTCTGACTTGGATTGAAATGTTGTTTATCAGTGTCAATTACTCAGTCCATGCCTCCCTTTCATTTGCTGAGACTGAGTATGTAAACAGAGAGAAATGTGAGCTAAAAGACTTGAGAAAAGTAAAGGCGTGTCTATGGAAATGTGTGTTAGTGTTGCGAAGTTGAGCATGGGGGAAACGGCCTACTCTTTGGGATGAGAGGAAATACACTCAAAAACAATTTGGGTATTTTTTTACCATTAGTCCACTGTTGATACAGTCCCAACGTGTTTTGCATGTAAGCGGTCAAGTTTTCAAGATATTGGACTTACAAGATGGTGTCACCAGCCACATCATATGAAAATAACAAAAGCTCGTTTTTGAGTGATGTAATATCAAGCTAGCAACCTTCACAGGGCTGGTTCTACCTTTTCTTTCCTCTCCTCCCTCCCTCCCTCTTGTTTCTAGCTCTTTCTTCCACAAAGTGGGGAGGGGAGTGTAAAGATGTGGGTTGCTGTATGCAGCCTCCACACGTGTGTTTTGTAAATTGATCTGGGTAAGCTGGATGGGTGTGTGTGTTTAAAAGGGTCCCGTGATCGAAGTCCGCTGCATTGTTTTGAACGTCCCCTTTTCTTTCCTCATTCCCTCGTTCCCCCTGTCCGAATGAACTCTCTTACCTCTGTTACCTAAGGCAGCCTTGCTAAGGGGGAGGTGTCTGCTGACGACATACTGACGCTACCGGTGGAAGGGGGGTTTGTGACTGGCAGTCATGGCCGGGCTGCTTTCAGCGCCTCACCGTTTTATAATGGTCCCAATAGCCTTCTGTCCTTTGTGGCGGTGGCCCTGGTTACAGAACCATGCTCTCTATTCTTTGTGAGACTGGGGCAGCATGGCAGAGTAGAGCTGACACGGATACTCTGGCTTGACAAGAGGACAGACATGAAACCCATTCCAGAGTAGGAGTATATCATCGTTCATACAGAGGTGATGGGTAAGTGTCTAAATCCTGAGTAAGGGTGAATCTGGCTCTAGTAAGAGCTGAATGGCAGTGGAGAGAGGTTTTATCATATTGTCAGGCTTCGGTATACTTTTTATGTTAACTACTTAGTCTTTGAGAGTTTGTCTTAGCTTGAGCATCTTTTGAAATTTCTTTCCATCCTTCAATAGTCTATATGTGCGTACATAGACCCCCCCCCCCCCCCCCCCCCCATAGGGGCCCCGGGCTCCAGCATGAGAGCTTATGTAAGGAGTTTTTAGTAGTTTCCTGGTTGCTGTGAGCCTGACTCACAACTCGCATTACCAGCCGCTCACGGGTTCAGTAAGTCAGTCAGTAGGAAAAACATCTCATCAGATAAAAGGATAGAGATAAAGGTAAACAAGAAGATAGGTTCTGCCTTACAGCTTTGAGGCAGACTTTTTCAACTAGAGGAAGTGTGTTAGTGAGTTTGGGAGCAGACAGTGGTACTCGGACTTAGACCACCTATTTCCTCACCATCAGAGCAGGGGAACGGAGAGGGAGACTGCTCAGAGAGGGGCAAACTGCACGCCCTCTACACGCTTTCTGGACACCCCACACACCACTCACGGAGACTAAGCATGCTGCTGCTGGAAGAGTCGGAGACCTTTACAGGTAGGTGATCCCCTGAACCCCGCTGCCACTGTGATCCCCTGAACCCCGCTTCTCTGTGCGAGCGTCACCCTTATGAGCGCAGCACGTTGGGGTGATGTCTGAGGAGGACACTTGGAATGAATAAATGATGACCGGAAAAAGAGGTGTGGATGGATTATTTGTTGTGAGTGAGAGATGGTGATGATTTAACAAGGGTGTTTTTACATTGTGGTTATTACTGTGTGTGAATTGGAGTTGTTTTGTAAGTGTGCGCAACAGCGTTGTGTAACGCTCCCAGTTATGCATTAGTTTGACACCCGCTAGTCTTTCTTTCTCTTCACTCTCATATTGTTCCCTGTTGGGGAGCATTCTGTTTGTTTGATCTGGGGGCTATTTGATTGACTGTTTCTATGGTAACCTAAGCAAGTGGGAGGATTAGTGTTAGATTAAACTAGTAGTAGTCTGGCTGGGTGCAGCATTAGGAGCAACATATGGTCAACTACAACAACCATGTTTTTATACACGACAGCCCACATCATACAGGGATGTGGCCACATTGTTTCTGTAAGATTGTGATTACTGGTAGCCTGTGGTTCGGTCTCGTTATCCTCTTCTTTCTGTCCATTCCTCTGGTTTTGGTAGTTGATTGGATGGACAGTTGTGTTGTGATCCCAGTGGGGTCCACCTCTAGATGGTCATGGGGGAATTTTTTATTAGGGTATGTACGTTTAAACGAACTTGGGATCATTAACGTGGAGAAAAATCCCTAACTGAAAAATATACAGTACCAGTCAAAAGTTTGGAGACGCCTACTCATTCCAGGGTTTTTCTTTTTCTACATTGTAGAATAATAGCGAAGACATAAACAATGAAATAACAAATATGGAATCATGTAGTAACCACAAAAGTGTTAAACAAATCAAAATATATTTGCGATCCTTTAAAGCAGCCACCCTTTGCCTTGACAGCTTTACACAAGCTTGGCATTCTCTCAACCAGCTTCACCTGGAAGGCTTTTCCAACAGTCTTGAAGGAGTTCCCACATATACTGAGCACTTGTTGGCTGCTTTTCCTACACTCTGCGGTACAACTCATCCCAAACCATCTCAGTTGGGTTGAGGTCGGGTGATTGTGGAGGCCAGGTCATTTGATACAGCACTCATCACTCTCCTCCTTGATCAAATAGCCCTTAAACTGCCTGGAGGTGTGTTGGGTCATTGTTCTGTTGAAAAGCAAATGATAGTCACACTAAGCGCAAACCAGATGGGATGTCACTGCGGAATGCTGTGGTAGCCATGCTGGTTAAGCATGCCTTGAATAAATTAGACTGTGTCACCTTGAATAAATTTAGACCATTAGCACCATTACACCTCCTCCATGCTTCACGGTGGGAACCACACATGCTGTAATCATCCGTTCACTTACTCTGCGTCTCACAAAGACACTGCTGTTGGAACCAAAAATCTCAAATTTGGACTCATCAGCCCAAAGGACAGATTTCCATTGGTCTAATGTCCAAAAGGTTAAAATGATTGAGTGGTGCAACGGTTGGTGCAATGGGCAGAGCGTGCTGTGGTGTGTAGGGGGGGGGGGGGGGGGGGGGGCTATGGAAAGTCACTGGGGTGGTTAGGTATGATTCATTTGTGTTTCCATTAAAGCGGGAAAAAACACTTCTCATCTGTGATAGGCTAAGTGAATAACGTGATGCGCCTAAGCTTGTAAAATTTTATTTAGATTTATAAGGGCGGGTCAAGTTTACCGTTGAAGCTGCTTCACTAAACTCTGCCTCACGACCCACCACTACGGCGGTTAGTTAGCGTCTTAGCTACCTGTAAAAGGCGTTAGCCTATTTAGCTAGCTAAAACCAGCTAATCTGCCACTGCCAAGATGGATATCTGAAATTGGCTTCGCCAGAGCACCCAAACCAAGCCAAAGGAGAGCAATGAGCAGCAGCATCAAACTGCCGAGGCCACCGCCAAGCCCAGCAGCGACGAGTGCAGAGACTGCCCACCCTTCCACAAGCACCACTAGGATAATGGCGCCACAGCCCCCTCCACTTCCAACTGTTCCTGGCGATCTTAGAACAGAGGAGCCAGCCCAGGTTTGCCTAGAATCCTATCCTAGCCGCAGGTTTTCTGTCAAAAAAACATTAATTTAATAGCAATTGGTTCATAGGAAGATGAGAAACGTTCTGTCTCTGAGGGTTGTTTCCTATGGAAGCAATTGTAAAACACACAAGAACAACTTGCTTGGGTCTGCTGAAATTGCTACACACACACACACACACACACACTGTTTTAGGGGAAGGGCTGTCATACGTTGTTGATGGCAATAGAACATATGGTTTTGTTTGTGAATGCCGAATCTAAATTGTACAAATCGGTCTGTTTTGTAGGAAGTTTACGATTGGGTGTGTACATGGTTAGGTATGTGACTGATGAGGTGTGTTTGTGATTGTGTGTACGGGACGTGCGGTTCTTGGGATTATGTAACGGCCAGAGGCTGCCGTTACGTAAGCTTCCCTCTACCTTAGTCCATGATCATTGCACTGGTGGCCTGTGTGTGTCAACAGACGTAAGAAATAGAGACAGAAAGTGGGTCATCTTCTTGTGCTTCCTTGCCAGAGGGTGGTAAGCACCGGGACAGGGGGAGAACCCGGTGCGCTCATAGATTTCAATGCAGCCTATTGACCACTTTCTTAGCCCTTCTTTGTTCACAGCTGCAGCACTCCGAGATCTTCCAAGTTGGCACATCTTGACCTTTCTCACGTCGAATTTACACAGGAAGCCTTCTATTAGGGTGGTACTGATTGTGTCTTTTGTGAATAATCTCCTCCGGGCTCACATGGTCCGTGTGAAATTTATATCCACTTGAGAGTTAATCAAGCGTATTGCAATTTCTGGTTAATGCCTGCTAGGGACTGTCTGGTAAATCCTTTGGCCTGATGTGAAACTGATGACAACCTCCTGAAAAGCTTCTAGCAGTTTTCCTGCTCTGTGACCTGTAGTCGCTCAGGGAACATGTTGCTGCTGTGATGCCGAGCATAGGGTCTTCCCTGGTTTTTGTAATAAAACTCACTCGTGCGCTGGATTGAGCGTAATCTCTATAATCTCTTTAACTGACATAGATGGAGAGAGGGAGACCGCTCTAGTAGTGCCATTTTATTTTTCTCCTCCTTTTTCAGTGGGTCAGTTCACTCACCCTTTTTAAAATGTGTGTGTTTCTCAGTGTAAAAACAAATGTCTCTCCATTTTTATCTTTTCCCTAATCAGACCTGGTCTTATTCTTTTCGGTTCCTAGTAGACCAAAAGGCTTCCTCCAGTCAGAAGCACTGTGTTAGTTTATCTGATTCTGGTTTGGTGTTTTGTGGGATCTGCAGAATTAGTCATTTCTATTCTGCGGTGTGATCTCGCTCTGGTAAATGTTCTGGTACGGCTGCCTGGACAGAGGCCAAGCCTGGAGCCTGTTGAAGAGCTGTGGAGGTGTCCGGCCTAAACCTGCAGGCTCTGGTCTTCTGGAACTGGAGCGGGCCGTTAGTCGCTGTGGTAACCCGCTCGTCCCCGAAACATGCTACTGGCAACCCTGCCTACCACAGGCTGCCTCTGACCCAGCTTGAGGTCTCTCATCCCTTGTCCTTGCAGCCCCCCCCCAGGCGCGCACTGTCCGCGACGTCGTGCTGCCCCTGTTTAGTTGGCCTAGTCCCGCGCTGCCTGCAGACCTGTTGTGTAACTCAGTGGGTCAGAGCGAGTGTCAGCAGCAGAGTATAAAGTATCAAAATGACAAACACAAATATGTAGGCCAGGAAACAGGGCCTCTGAAACACTTCACTCAAGGCATTTATGGACCTAGATCAGCATCGGTGTCACATGTCCACTCCACTCAGATGACATTCTGAAAGCCTGTGGTTTCAACCAGTGATGGGGGGGGGGGGGGGAATCGATAGTTGCATATCGCAATATTATTTTGGACAATATTATATTGGACTCTGACTCCCAAGTATTGATTTGTAAAAATAAAAACATTTGCTAGGTAGCGCTAGTCGCTTATTTTTCATCCTATAGCTTGTTCTCCATCTTTTTATATAGTGAACATGTTTTCAGCACTTTTATTTCCATGACTGATCAAAACAAATTTCCTCGTGCGCTCTTGTCTCTCTAGAGCAGACGTATGGTGAGCCATATGTTTGGAACATCAAAATCACGGTATCGAATCGCAGTACATACAGAATAAATGTTGAGAATCGCAATACATATAGTACGGGTACCTAAGTGTCTTGATAACATCGTATCGTTAGGTCCCTGGGAATTCCCAGTCCTAGTTTCAACTGTTTCTCAACTCCTCACATGTTTTATCCATGGCAACACATATTTGATCTACCGTAAAACTTCAATTAATTAAAACATCACTGACCACAACCGGCGCTTATTAAAGACAGGCTTCTATTTGAGCCAGGCGTGTATTTATTTACTTACCTTTTTCTGGTCTACCTCAGACAAACGTTGACGTCGTCATTCTCTCACTTGTTTTGCATCAATTCCAAAATGCCTGGCTGTTGCCTTGCCTGAATTTTGCTCTGCGAATTTGATCACTGCCAGCTTGAATTTGATGTCGCCATGGCTAGCAACGATGATGGATTCCAATGTTTTTTTTAATTTTTTTTAATGCACATGACTGTGGGAATATCAAAGATGTGTCCATGGTAACCTGTGTAAACAATTTAATTTAGATCCGGTGTTTATTTGAAACGGGTGTTTCTTTGCTGGAATGATGCCCGGCTGTTAAATGGCAAAGGTGGCTATTTGAGGTTTTACTGTATACCAACACCAACATTCAGGGGCTTGGTGTTTTGATTAGTTGCCGAGTTGAATCAAGTGTGGTAGTATAGACCAAATGGACTTTGTAAAATGACTGGGTTGAGAAACACTGGGTTAAAAAGTGATTGGTGAAGATGGAGTGTTACTCTTTCTAGACAAATCATTATCTGAGTGGCACATACAAGGGAGATCATGACAACCTCGAGCCACTGTTGTCGTCATGGCACCGCCTGGTATTCCCCAGGGCACACTGCCACTCTGGGTTGATAATTGACTGTCTTTGGTACTACGGGCGCCGCGTGACGCTAGCCAGAGCTGCCTGTAAAGCAGTGTTACATAAACAGCCAAGCCAGTGTATCACAGTTGTGTAACCCTGTGGCTTTTTGAAGACGCCCCTCTATACGAAGGAGGGGTCAGTCAGTCAGCCACAGGGGAAACAGGAGAGAGGGAGGGAGTCAGTGGAGGTCTGCTTTCGTGTGTAAATGCGACGCTCCTTTAAGAAGCACAGTATGCATACGAGTCAAATGAATGTGAAAGAGCATGAAAAATTGTCTGCATTCTCCATGCTTCTGGACTGAATTGTGACAGGAAGTTGAATGGTAGTCTGTCGTCGCTGTGGTGACCTTTTTTGTGTGTTAGTCAGTTTTTTTGTTTTGTTCTTTTTGCCTCAAATGCCTCCAATATGACCCCCCTCCCACTACCCCAGTTGCGGCTGCCTCCCTTCCCCTCCCCCCAAAGTAGACCCCCGCCCCCAGGTCCAATGATGTCTATAGATAAGAGACAGTCTCTTCAGTCAGACGACTAACGTATCCCCTCTCCCATTTGTACTGTAACTGCTTTATGTGGTTGTGTAATCTGGTGGAATGGAGCCAGGCAGGAGAATTATGAATGAGTGTGAATTGTGTATTCTCTGAAGAGGATTACTAGCTAGTGGGTTTAGAGAGACCAGAGATGCTGTTTTGGTACACTGCATTGTTCATCTCCAACTAGGCACGGCATCATTTTCCACACAGAATAACACCACCGAGCAAACAAACATACGGCTTAGTGGCGTACTGTAGGGGTGGCAGGGGAGCGCTGTACACTGTTTCCCTCAGAATGCCCTTTGTCCCCAGGAAGGAAACCGTGGTGGGGGTCGGTGGTGTCGGGTCCTGAGGCCTATTCTGCGTCATTTGACTTTTATAACTGGTTAATTTCCTTGCCTCGGTTCATTTCACTCCATGGCTGTTTTACTATTTGATATCCCAGCAGTCCTTTGTCAGACCGCCCCTCCCTCTAATAGGATTACTGGGGTTGGACGGCTGAGTTTGGGGGGGGGGGGGGGGGGTATCCCTGTATTATGTTCCCCAACCTTGTGTAATAATAGTCGGTTGTGCTACAGTGTCACGCGACGCCACCGCCCCTTTTAACTCACTGGCTATTATGATTGGACGACTGCCACAGCTCGATGTGTGGCTAGTGTCGTTGCCATGGGGTTAGTCCCCTCCATCCCTGCTCCCAGAAACCAGGGGAGATAGAGAGTGTGTGTATTGCCATGATTTGTTCAGTACCATTCAGATTTTTTTTGGGGTGGGGGATTCTGGGTCCTGTGTTGGGAGAATGGAACTTTTATTTTGGTTATGTAACAGTGGGTTGTGTACTGTAACATCGTGTCCCCACTGTTTGGTTGGACAGCTCTGACATTCTCCTCAAGGTGTGTGTGTGCCTCCACTGGCAACTCACCTGGTCAGAGGCTCCTATAGCAATAGGAATCCAGAATCGCTTAACGATATAGATTGACGCTGTTCAAATTCATGTTTGGATGCCGGCTAGCTTAACTTGGCCCGATGAGGCTTTGGTCTACATGGTAAAGCCTTAACCTACCATCCCACATCACCCCCCCCCCGGTGCCAATGGGCTTTTGTCTTGATGGCAGGAGGGTTGGGGTAATTGAGGATCTTGATAATCAAAGCTGACCTAGCTATTAATACGCTTAGTGCCGGCTGTTGCATAAACATGCTTACTACACCGGTCACGCACATTAGGCTTGGGCGGTATCCAGATTGTCATACCTTCATACCGACCTTGTGCCATCCTGGGATATTTGTTAATACCGGCACTGAACACAAGGGGCACAATTTTCAAACACCACTTAGCATCTGTAATCTGAAGGTTAGCAATGCTAACAAGTACATGTCAAATCCCCATTAAAAAAATGCTAACGAGGGCAGGGTT
Organism: Salvelinus fontinalis; assembly: GCF_029448725.1. NCBI lineage: Eukaryota > Metazoa > Chordata > Actinopteri > Salmoniformes > Salmonidae > Salvelinus > Salvelinus fontinalis. The sequence continues at coordinate 42,888,237 of NC_074695.1, forward strand.
AACATGTTATACAGTCTCTAATGTAAACTATTTGCAGGACAGACCTACTAGCTCAAAGTTATACAAGTAACTCAAATGCCACTCAGTTTGCTGCACGCACAAAATAAATATCAGACCGCAAGGCTCTTGATCCAGGAGGGGATTCTCTGCTGTTACCAAGCGAATGCTTGATTTTGGACGACGCTAACCACTCCCCCTCTTTGTCTTGTAACCTTCGTGAATTTTTGAAAGATACGTATTTTTTGTTGTAAGTCTCCTTTTGCAAGGGTTTGGCCCTGGCACTAACACCAGGGTCATATTCATTAACGCATGCAACAGAAAACATTTGTATTCTGAATTACCTCTGTTTCAGTCTGTTTTCTTCCCTGTTTTTAACCTTTGACCCAGTGCAGGGAGGTGGGAGTGACTGGTGATGTAGAGCAGGACTGATAAAATGCCTGGCAATTGACAAAGGATTTGCTTCCTACAGAAGGGTCATTTTAGGCTGTAACGGAGGGACAAAGCCCCGATATACAACGAGTAGACTTACACAAACTTTCAACAACCTTCTGGATTACATTGCGTATCCCTAAATTGTTTAATTACCTATTTCATATGGGAAGGGTTTGGTGCCCAACCTTTCAGTAACCTCTATTTACACTGAATGTACAAAACATTAAAAACACCAGCTCTTTCCATGACATGGACAGACCTGGTGAACCCAGGTGAAAGCTATGATCCTTTATTGATGTCACCTGTTAAATCCACTTCAATCAGTGTAGATGAAGGAGATGAGACAGGTTAAAGAAGGATTTTTAAGCCGTGAGACAATTGAGACGTGTCATTCAAAGGGTGAATGGGAAAGACAAAATATGTAAGCGCCTTTGAACAGGGTATGTTAGTAGATGCCAGGTGCACCGGGTTGAGTCATTGGGTTAAAGTACTGTAGTAGTACTTTAAAGTATATTTACTTAAGTCGTTTTTTGGGTTATCTGTACTTTACTGTTTATATTTTTGACAACTTTTACTTCACTACATTCCTAAAGAAAATAATATACTTTTTACTCGTTACATTTTCCCAGGGTGACCAGGGTGCAGTGTATAGGGTGCTGTTTTGACCAGGGTGCGGTGTATAGGGTGCTGTTTTGACCAAGGTGCAGTGTATAGGGTGCTGTTTTGACCAGGGTGCAGTGTATAGGGTGCTGTTTTGACCAGGGTGCAGTGTATAGGGTGCTGTTTTGACCAGGGTGCAGTGTATAGGGTGCTGTTTTGACCAGGGTGCAGTGTATAGGGTGCTGTTTTGACCAGGGTGCAGTGTATAGGGTGCTGTTTTGACCAGGGTGCAGTGTATAGGGTGCTGTTTTGACCAAGGTGCAGTGTATAGGGTGCTGTTTTGACCAGGGTGCAGTGTATAGGGTGCTGCTTTGACCAGGGTGCAGTGTAAAGGGTGCTGCTTTGACCAGGGTGCAGTGTATAGGGTGCTGCTTTGACCAGGGTGCAGTGTATAGGGTGCTGCTTTGACCAGGGTGCGGTGTATAGGGTGCTGCTTTGACCAGGGTGCGGTGTATAGGGTGCTGCTTTGACCAGGGTGCGGTGTATAGGGTGCTGCTTTGACCAGGGTGCGGTGTATAGGGTGCTGTTTTGACCAGGGTGCGGTGTATAGGGTGCTGTTTTGACCAGGGTGCGGTGTATAGGGTGCTGTTTTGACCAGGGTGCGGTGTATAGGGTGCTGTTTTGACCAGGGTGCGGTGTATAGGGTGCTGTTTTGAATGCAACCTCAATGAAACAACAAGCTCCAGGTGTTCCTATCTCCTCAAATTCAGGTTGTAACACAAAAAAAAAATGAAAAAGTCAAGGGTTGTGAATACTTTCTGAAGGCACTGTATCTGCAGTGTCTATTTTACTCTTGGTTAGGTGGGGCTGGGTTGAGCTGGATTGGGTTGGATTGGGCCTGTCAGTGTTGGCTACAATGAGACAGTGGAGATGTGGTTCATACTGGGGGGGGCTGTTCATGTGGGCAGTATCTTTGACTGACAAAGCTGGTGATTTTTAAACCGGTCTGTCCATGAAGCACCACAAGCCCCCCTGCCCATAACCCAGCACCAGCGCTCAGTGTTTCATAAGTGCTCCATGTTTATGAGCTCTTACATAAGCACCTCAGATCCAGTCCAGGGTGCCTCCTGTCTGCAAGGAAGGAGGGCCAGACAGTCGTATCTAGCTCTGGCCAAGTTACTCCCTCTTAAACACAAAGGATTACTGTCTCAATGGATCTTAAATATAAATCCTTCTGGGTCCTTACATTTTTTTTTCTTGAATCAGTCTATACCACTCCTTCAGTGATGGAGAAATCCATGGCTGTTAAACAGCATGCCTTTTATAGGTATTCAATCGACATACATTTTCCTTGAGTTACGTCTTGCATATCATGATCTCCTCCCTCCTTCTCTCTCCACAGACCAGCCTCATAGCGCTCCCTTCAGCTCGGAGAATGAAGAGCAGGGAGGGGACTCTGCGAGATGGCAGTGCACCACCCCATCTACCTCACCCTCGGGGGAGACGCCGTCCCACCCCTCTCGACCGTCCTCACGGCCCGAGAGCCAAACCCCCTCGCGGTCCCTGAGGGAAACCAAAAAGAGCTCCCTCTCCTACTCCAACAAACCCGCACACATGAGGAGGAACATCAGGTATGACCTCCAACCTCTTACGACATCCTAACTCGCATATATAGAGAGCAACATCGAATATAGGCCCTTAACCAACTGCAAAGATTCAATGAACAGCGATATTCAACCATTCATTCCCTAACTTGTGATCTTAATCATCCCTACAGCACACGTAGTGCATCTAAAGCTGTGTTCTCTAGCCTGTCTCGTTGGTTTTCTCTAGTGAATGAAGAAGATCTCTGTATTACTCAGTCTGGCAACAAGTCAACCATGCTGCCATGAGTGGGATTATTTCCCCAGTGTTTATTACATTATTAAAGCTCTCTCTCACACACAGACAGATATACTCAAACACCCATACGGCGATAAACAGACATGCACACAAATACACTCTAAACCAGCGTTTCCCAAACTCTGTCCCCTGTCCTCATTTAGTTTTTTTAACCTTTTTTTGTCCTGAGGACCGAGTTTGCACTAAACACATACAGCATTAGTAATGTATTGTATCCCCATGCAATCTGGCACGCTCTAGTCAGACTGTTGGCCCTATAACAGAGATGGATGCCTGAGGCCTATTCTGAGATCTATACTCTCCCTCTCCACCTCTCTCTCTCTCTATCTGGGATCTAGAAAGCTGTTGAGGGAGCACCAGTTGGAGGCGGTGACCAAAGCTGCCCAACAGGAGGAGCTAGAGAGGCGGCAGAGGCTGGAACAGCAGCGGAAGGAAGGGCACTTCCCTGTTCCCCTGCTACCCGAGTACACTCCAGGTAGGACACACACACATGATTGATAGCTGGAGTGTGAAATCAGAAATGTTTGTGTCATCAGAAATGTATTTGTATTGAAATATAATATATCATAATATCAATGTACTGATTTGATACTTAACCCACTCTGGTAACTAACCACTGCATATCTGCCTCGGTCCCCTCCAGGAGATCAGAGTGTGTCTGCTAGCGTGGCCGAACGAGACCATGTGATATGCCTGGGCACCAGTTACAGCAGCACTCATGTCAGCGAGGACGACTCCAAGACTCTGATCACAGAAGCACACGCCCCAAAAGAAGGTGAGACCCCAGTTACTACGAGACACCGATTTTTAGTATCGCTCATTAAAATGGAGGAGACCCGGGGGAGGGTCTCTGTCTGTCACACATGACATATTATTGCATATGTACTAGAGATTGACTGTGGTCCTCCTGCGCCAGACGGCCAGATTGCCATGTTTGATATGCTTGGTAATGTTATGACCCATTTCTCTAGCCTTTCAATGTCGCTCATTATACCTTATAAACAGAAATGACTTTTTGAACCCCAGGTTTTTGTAAATGGGATCAAATGTGGGTCAGATACTTACTGTATGTCAAGTAATGGAAATGGTCTCGCTGTAGAGTGTACTTCATGAAATTAGCTCCAAATGGCAGTATGGGTTAGTTATCAACTGGGACTGGCTCTGAACAGTCTTAGATAGATTAGCTGGCTAGAGAAGGAGCGTCGCTATAGTATAGAACTACGTCATCTCCGGTGGGCATCGTGTGCTTTTCCTCCGCTGGCCATGACAGAAACACACAGACACTCTGTCACTTATTCACACAGACACAAACACACCAGTCTGCTTGTGGGTATAGATCCACACCGAACAGATCCGTTCCCAGTTAAAGCCAGCGGGGTGGAAGGGGGTTCATCAGAGACCGGTCTGGTGTTGCTGGGTCCTGCGTAAGAAGGAAGGCAGATAAAGTGACACTGTCAGAAATGGAAGTTGGTTTATGGAGCAAATAGCTGGTTAATCCTGGTTAATGCCAGCCTCAGCCCCAGCCAGCGCCAGCCAGCCTCAGCCCCAGCCAGCCCCAGCCAGCACCAGCCCCAGCCAGCCCCAGCCAGCGCCAGCCAGCCTCAGCCCCAGCCAGCCCCAGCGTGGTGCCATTTCTGCCCAGGGTTATGTAAAACCGTCCTCCACTACTATAATCTAACTTGTATAACCACCTATTCACCAGATTTATATAAGCCCTCTATCGCCCTCCCCTCTCTTCCCCTCCTCCATGCCACATCTGAAGTCTAACCAACGTTACTTATCACTTAATATAGACGACGTGTAGAGCCGTTTAGAAGATATGGATATTATTATTTTATTTTTCTGGGTTTTGACGTTGCTATTTGAGACGAGGACAGGTCAGGTGGGAACTTCTTTTTTAAAGATTTGTTTACCTAAAGATACTAAGACAAATATAATGGCAGAATTTTTTTTTTTACATTAATTTCATAGAATTTGTGGAAACACATGCCATCTTTTGGAGAAATGGTGTTATTGAAAAACTTATTATTGAAACAAATAAAATATATAATATTTCGTTTATTTGTAAGTTCGGCAGTATTGTGTAACATAATGGTCAAAATGACTGTTTTGATCAAAATGCACCTGCACAATGCAATGGAAACTGGGTATTATATGGATCAGGTATGGGAAACTTTGATGTGGGTGGGGGCCACAAACAAACAGAACTCATCATGAGGGGCCGCAGTGACTCACCAGCAAAACGTTTTAGCGGCCCTCCTCCTGACAGCGAAGAGGGGAAAAAATTACGTTTTAAAGATCATTTCCTGCAATTCTACACATTTTGCCATCAGGTGGAGGCAAATATTTGCCCTTTTTAATATAACTGATGATCAATGGGCCCCACCTTGCCTGCCAAGTTGCCCATCCCTGATGTAGATATATATTAAATGTTTCTCCATTTCCATCTACAATACTAACAAAAGCACTGCGTCTCTCTTTTTCCTTTCTCAACCATAGATGTGATCGAGCTGAGCTCCGACGAGGACGACGCCCTACAGATCAGCAGCGAGTCCACCAATGAGGAGGAGGAGGACCGGTCGGCGGCACCCGAGGCGACCGGCGCCCACGCAAACGACGCTGTGAACCAACCGGACGCCCAGGGGCGTGTCTTGGTCAACCTGAACCACCCAACCGAGGAGGCAGACCTGTTCCTCTCCCCTCAGCTGGCCCGGGTCGTCAAACCTCATCAGGTACAACTGACTCATTACAGACATGGATTTTCTTGTTAACACAGGCAGCCTAGCAGTTAAAATAGGGACAGTTCCCCTGATCCATATTAAGCCTAAAAAGCACTTTCAATTAAGTTTGTCTGTCTCTGGGAAACCCCATGGAGACGTACCATTGTATACAATGCAGTCAAACAAATGCAACAATTGAATGAGTTGAATCTAATGGATCCCACTTCTTCTGTCTCTCTCTCTCTCTCCCCCTTTTCTCTGTCAGATCGGTGGGATCCGTTTCCTCTACGATAACCTGGTTGAGTCTCTTGGGCGCTATGAGAGCAGCGGGGGCTTCGGCTGCATCCTGGCCCACAGCATGGGCCTGGGCAAGACCCTGCAGGTCATCTCCTTCATAGACATTGTGCTCAGACACACTCAGGCCCACACTGTGCTCGCCATCGTGCCTGTGAGTGACTTCCTGTACTCTGTTCTCTCTCTGCGTTCGGTGTTCTCTTTGCAATCAGGATCAAATCGAATGTTATTCGTCACATGCTTTGTAAACAACATTGGTGGACTAACAGTGAAATGGCTACTTGCGTACATACTGGATGTAGCTTGTAGTCTCTTGACTGAGAATTTACTCTTCCTCTCTCTCACACTCTTTCTCTCTCTATATATAGGTCAACACGCTACAGAACTGGCTGGCCGAATTTAACCTCTGGATCCCGACCTTTGATGCGCTACCCGTGGACGTGGACCCCACCCAGGTCTCCCCACGCACCTTCAAGGTCCACATCCTGAACGACGAGCACAAGTGAGTTTCCCGTCCTCTCTGGGAACGGAGATATCCCACTCCCTCCTCTTTAAGAGCTGAAGCCTTCTTAGGCTTGATCATGGTTTTGTGTTTGTGAGGAACTAGAGATGATTCACTCATAGCTCTCGCTCTGCTTCTGCAAAGTGTTCTGCATCACACAACTGCCAAAGATCTGTCTCTAGTACTCCACTGCTGTGTATCAAGAGTGTGGCTTTCCATCGCACACAGCTTTGCACACTACTGCTCTCCTGCAGGCTTGTCATAGCAGTTGACCCAGTGACCTAATCGCTTCCACTGCTCAATCCCTCTTTTTCTCTCCCTTTCTTGCTGTTCCTCATCCTGTCCTCTATCGACCCCTCCCCCTCCCTCGCTCCCTCCCTCTCTGTGAGTGAAGCTGAGTCTTTGGCTGCTGGCTCTAATGTTTTCCCCGTGTTAATAAGTCTCTCTGTAAGCCTGGCCGCGCTCATCAGACAAACCAGACAGTGTTGCAGAGTTATCAGTCAATGATCCCTACTGTACAGGAACCAGGGAAATGTTTGTAAAATAAATATGAATTCGTAAATAAATGCACAAACATGACTCATCTATGGCCCAAGTGTGTAACTACTTCAAGTCTACTTAAATGTGTCTAAATGGCTGTGCTATTATGTGTCGAACATTGTCACTGATGTGCTTTCTCTCTTTTCCTCTGTTCACTCTGCTCTCTCTCTCTACTCTCTCTCTGTGCTCTCTTTCTGTGTGCATTCTATCTTCTTCTTTTCTCAGAACCACGACCACCAGAGCGAAGGTGATCTCTGACTGGTCGCGGGACGGCGGCGTGCTCCTGATGGGATATGAGATGTATCGCCTGCTGTCCCTGAAGAAGAGCTTTGTGGCGGGCCGGAAGAAGTCCAAGAAGGCCCAAGGACCGGTGGTCATCGACCTGAACGAAGAGGACCGGCATCAAGAGCTCCTCAAAGGTCAGTAGGTCAAAGGTCACGGTCTGCACTTTCAAACTTTTCAGACCAGAAGTTATGGCAGCTTTTCTTTCATCAAAGCAAGGCCATCTGCACACAAGGCTTTTGCTCGATCTAATTTGTTGGAACCAATGTTACTGTCGATAACAGTCACACAGTAGCTCCGTCACTTTAGCATGACTCACAGCTGCCATTTATGAGTGACTCAGATAACATGAGTCACATAGATGAATTTGAACATAATGTAATTGCTTGGATCGTACTCCTACATACACATCTTCAGGGCTACCATTGTACCTGAAATGGCTCTTAAAGATATACTTCTCCTTAATGCAACCGCTGTGTCAGATTTCAAAAAAGTTTTACGGAAAAAGCACACCATGCAATAATCTGAGTACAGCGCTCAGACACCAAAACAAGCCATACAGATACCCGCCATGTTGTGGAGTCAACAGAAATCAGAAATAGCATTATAAATATTCACTTACCTTTGATGATCTTCATCAGAATGCACTCCCAGGAATCCCAGTTCCACCAATACATGTTTGTTTTGTTCGATAAAGTCCATCATTTATGTCCAAATACCTCCTTTTTGTTCGCGCGTTAAGTTCACAAATCCAAATTCATGAGGCGCAGGCACACTTAGTCCAGACGAAAAATCAAAAAAGTTATATTACAGTTTGTAGAAACATGTCAAACGATGTATAGAATCAATCTGTAGGATGTTTTTAACATAAATCTTCAATAATGTTTCAACTGGACAATTCCTTTGTCTTTAGAAAGGAAAAGTAACGCAGCTAGCTCTTACGGGCGCGCACCTGACTGAGCTCATGGCATTCTGCCAGACACCTGATTGAAACAGCTCTTATTCTCTCCCCCTTCACAGTAGAAGCCTGAAACAAGGTTCTAAAGACTGTTGACATCTAGTGGAAGCCTTAGGAAGTGCAATCGGACCAAATTTCCACTGTATATTGGATAGGCAAAGACTTAAAAACCTACAAACCTCAGATTTCCCACTTCCTGGTTGGATTTTTTTCTCAGGTTTTTCCATGCCATATGAGTTCTGTTATACTCACAGACATCATTCAAACAGTTTTAGAAACTTGAGTGTTTCCTATCCAAATAATAATATGCATATCTTAGCTTCTGGGCCTGAGTAGCAGGCAGTTTACTCTGGGCACCTTATTCATCCAAGCTACTCAATACTGCCCCTCATCCATAAGAAGTTAACTTGACATCCCCCCTCTCTTTTCCTCTACCCTCCTGTAGGCATAGAGAAGGCCCTATCTCGCCCCGGCCCGGACATGGTGATCTGTGACGAGGGCCACCGCATTAAGAACTGCCACGCCAGCACCTCGCAGGCCCTGAAGAACATCCGTACCCGGCGGCGTGTGGTCCTCACGGGATACCCCCTCCAGAACAACCTGATAGAGTACTGGTGCATGGTGGACTTTGTTAGGCCTGATTTCCTAGGTACCAGGCAGGAGTTCAGTAACATGTTCGAGAGGCCCATTCTGAACGGGCAGTGTGTGGACAGCACGCCGCAGGACGTCCAACTGATGAGATACCGAAGTCATGTCCTCCATAGCCTGCTGGAGGGCTTTGTCCAGAGGTGAGACTGAGAGATCTCTGGCTTGGTGCAGCTGGTTAGAACCCACATGAACTGATGCTAGTGCAGTATCTCTCTTCTGGGACACTTTATAGGCCAGTTTCCCAGATGAAGTCTGTTCCTGGACTAAAAAGCACTTTCAATAGAGAGTCTGGTTGTGTTTGTTCATGAATGTGGAGATACACAGTATATGGCAGAGAGATTTGTGGTCTAACTCGGTTTGTGTTTGTTCCCAGGCGTGGTCACGACGTGTTGAGAGACCAGCTCCCCTCCAAGGATGAGCATGTGATACTGGTGCGACTGTCGCCCCTGCAGAGGGCCCTTTACACAGAGTTCATGAACCGCTTCAGAGAGGCAGGCAACAGCGGCTGGCTCAGCCTCAACCCACTCAAGGCCTTCTGCGTCTGCTGCAAGGTGTGTGTATGTGTCTCTGTTTAGGCATGCACAGGAATTTAAGAAATGTTGTGAAGTACAAGTATATCATATTCTGTATACATGTCCACATTTCATTCAGAAGTCATCCTAATATTGTAGTAATGTTTGCCTGCACCAGATCTGGAACCACACAGACGTGCTCTACGAGGCACTGCAGAAGGAGAATCTGGCCAATGAGCAGGACCTGGACCTGGATGACATCACCAACAGCCACGCCCGCTGCCCCGCCCCCAATCAGAAGGGCAAGACTCCGGAGGACCCCAACAGCATCGGAGGGCTGAGTCTCAACGCTCTGCAGGAGAAGGCCAATCAGGTCATCACCTACGAATGGGTACGCAGCCACACAACACTGCCGAGCCTTTGGTTTTCCACTCCGTTTAAGTGGCAGTCGGGTTGTCATCGTGGATTTATGCCGGTTGGAAAACAATTTGAGGACTGCTCATTTAGAATGGATACTGTCATAGGTTTCAGTGAAAACTGGTTATTACCTGTTATTACCTGTGCACTACAATTACACTGTACTGACTTATCTCTCTCGCTTTCTCTTTTGCAGGCGAAGGAGATCATGTCTGACTATAAGCCAGGGATTTTGGAGAACTCTGCTAAGATGGTCCTGCTGTTCCACCTGATCGACGAGAGCGTCAGGAAGGGAGACAAGATCTTGGTCTTCAGGTCGGCACAAAAACAAGACCAAGTTTTACTATTTTGTTCACTGTTTTGATCTTAAGTTTACACGTTTTTCTTTTAGCCGCTTTAAAACAACTGTTGCCATGTCAAGTCTTAACCGGCGGCAGGTAGCCTAGCGTCTGTGCCCTTGAGCAAGCCACTTAACCCGAATTGCTCTGGATAAGAGCGTCTGCTAAATGACGTAAATGTAAAATGGTAGCATATCTAGACGGACTAACCTCATCTCAACTGGTTTAATTAGTTTGACTGTAATTTCCAAGGACCCCTCCTCACCGTATCGCCCTCTCCACTATGTCTCCTGCAGCCAGAGTTTGTCCACCCTCTCGGTCATCGAGGAGTTCTTGGCCAAGAGGCCCATACCGGCGGGCAGTGCCAGAGAGGGCCACAACCAAAACTGGCTCCGCAACCACAACTACTACAGTATGTTTTATTTGTGCTTCCCATGACTGTATTTTGTGTGTGTGTACATACATAGATATGTAACGGATGTGAAATGGATAGCTAGTTAGCGGTGGTGCGCGCTAATAGCGTTTCAATCAGTTACGTCACTCGCTTTGAGACCTTGAGTTGAAGTAGTGGTTCCCCTTGCTCTGCAAGGGCCGCGGCATTTGTGGAGCGATGGGTAACGATGCTTCGTGGGTGTCAGTTGTTGATGTGTGCAAAGGGTCCCTGGTTCGTGCCCGGGTATGGGCGAGGGGACGGACGTAAAGTTAAACTGTTACACATACATACATACATAAAGTATTCAGACCCCTTTTTCCACATTTTGTTACGTTACGTACGGCCTTATTCTAAAATGGATTAAGAAAAGATATGTTCCTCATCAATCTATACACAATAACCCATAATAACAAAGCGGAAAACAGGTTTTAGAAATGTCTATATAAGGTCCCACAGTTGACCGTGCATGTCAGATCAAAAACCAAGCCATGAGTTTGAAGGAATTGTCTGTAGAGCTTTGTGTCGAGGCACACATCTGGGGAAGGGTACCAACACATTTCTGCAGCATTGAAGGTCCCCAAGAACACAGTGACCTCCATCATTCTTAAATGGAAGAAGTCTGGAACCACCAAGACTCTTCCTAGAGCTGGCCGCCCGGGCAAATTGAGCAATCGGGAGAGAAGGGCCTTGGTCAGGGAGGTGACCAAGAACCCGATGGTCACTCTGACAGAGCTCCAGAGTTCCTCTGGTTACGTGGGAGAATCTTCCAGAAGGACAACCATCTCTGCAGCACTCCACCAATCAGACCTTTATGGTAGAGTGGCCAGATGGAAGCCACCCCTCAGTAAAAGGCACATGACAGCCTGCTTGGAGTTTGGCAAAAGGCACCTAAAGTACTCAAAGACCATGACAAACAAGATTCTCTGGTCTGATGAAACCAATATTGAACTATTTGGCCTGAATGCCAAGCGTCACGTCTGGGGGAAACCGGCACCACTCATTACCTGGCCAATACCATCCCTACGGTGAAGCATGATGGTGGCAGCATCATGCTGTGGGGATGTTTTTCAGAGGCAGGGACTGGGAAACTAGTCAGGATTGAGGGGAAAGATGAACAGAGCATAGTACAGAGAGATCATTGATGAAAACCTGCTCCAGTGCGCTCAGGACCTCAGACTGGGGGCGAAGGTTTACCTTCCAACGACCCTAAGCACACAGCCAAGACAATGCAGGAGTGGCTTCGGGACAAGTCTCTGGATGTCCTTGAGTGGCCCAGCCAGAGCCTGGACTTGAACCCGATCGAACATCACTGGAGAGACCTGAAAATAGCTGTGCAGCGACGCTTCATATCCAACCTGACAGAGCTTGAGTAGGATCTGCAAAGAAAAAGGGGAGAAACTCACTAAATATAGGTGCCAAGCTTGTAGTGTCATACCCATGAATATTGGAGGCTATAATCGCTTCCAAAGGTGCTTCAACAAAGTACTGAGTAAAGGGTCTGAATGCTTATGTATATGTGATATTTCTGTATTTTATTTTTAATACATTTGCCTTAAATATCTCAACCACTGCTGTCACCACGTCTCTCTGACTCCATTTATCCAGTGATGTCTTTTACTGTAGCTATACAAACTGTTATTCAGCCTCTCCAACCCATGCTGCCGCTTTTCCTATTGACTTGCATTGACTATCGCCACCTGCTGGTTATCTTGGTATCTCTCCATTGTTCTTGGTCCTGTGTGTTGGAGACCGGGGAATGACTCTTTCTATGGTTCCGTTCTTTAGGACTGGATGGGAGCACGTCTGCCTCCGAGAGAGAGAGACTCATCAACCAGTTCAACGACCCGTCCAACACCTCCACCTTGGTCTTTCTGCTTTCCACCAGGTAATAGACTTTCTCAGGAGCACACTGGCAGAAATAATTATCACTTGTTTATAATCGTACTTCTGTACAGTCACACTAGAAACCACATTTGTTACAAACACAATCCCTCATTCACACACTCTCTCTCTCTCTCTCACACACACACAACATACACACCTCAGGTCAGTGACGTGTGCTTCTCCCCATCCCCAGGGCTGGCTGCCTGGGGGTAAACCTGATTGGGGCTAACCGCGTGGTGGTTTTCGACGCCTCCTGGAACCCCTGTCACGACGCCCAGGCTGTGTGTAGAGTATACCGCTACGGCCAGAAGAAACCCTGCCACATCTACCGCCTGGTCTGTGACTTCACCCTGGAGAAGAAGATCTACGACCGACAGATCTCCAAGCAGGGCATGTCCGGTGAGTAACCAGCTAACCAAACAAACGCATAGAATAGAATAGAATAGACACTGACTACATACAGACTACACACTAGCCTGCCGAGTCTACTAGGCTTACTATTACGTGAACCTCTATCAGTACTGCAGTCTACTCTTACCCCAAGCCTCCCCTGCTAATTGCACTTCATCCAGGCCAGTCCACCTCACTAGCATACGAAACATTGTGTGTGATGTACAGCAGTTCTCTGAGCTCTGTCGGACTCTGCGAAGTCATGACTCCTCTCGGGCTAAGTGCACTCCATGCATCCCTGCTCTACTTCACGCGCACCACGGCCAAAGTGCTTTGACATAATTGTTTTTTTAACACGTTACATCGGTCCTCTCCAATTCCAGCTATGCTGTATACACAAACTGAGAAGGCCCACACTCTTAGAATTTTAGTTGAAAAATAACATCAGATTTATTCCGTTTTCATACATGGCCAGGGTTTGCTGTATGCCACGTTTAATGTCGCACGCAGATAACTTTTCATTTAGCTGTTGATGGTCTAAAGGCACACAATCTTCTCCTCTGTATTTGTGTAGTAGACTAACTCCTTCTCTTCCCTCAATCCCTCTTCTCTTCTCTGCAGACCGAGTGGTGGATGACCTGAACCCGATGCTGTCGTTCACACGGAGGGAAGTGGAGTCTCTGCTGCACTTTGTGGAGGAGGAGCCTGACGTGTCACAGGTGCAGCTGCAGTCCCGCCAGGAGATGGAGGCGAGCATCAGACAGGCCTGCAAGCTCTACCCTCACTTAGTCACCAAGGTAACAGATCATCTATGTACACATCTATGTACACACACTACATCAGACAGGCCTGCCAGCTCAACCCTCACCTCATCCCCAAGGTTAGAACTACACGAGATGGATAGATCTGTGCACTCTTGACTTCTAGGAAGATTTTAATCTACTCAACCCCAACATTTCTCCAAGTTTTCACCATCATTGTAAAGCCCTAGTTATTTTGTTGCTTTGACAAAGTAATTTCTTAAGATGATCATTTATTTAATGTGGTTAGTGATTCATTTTAAGGTATAAAAAAAAAACAATCTGTCCCTCATTTTAAGCTCAGCCCTGTTACTTGAACCGAACTCTCATTTTAATATGGTGAAATGAATCCTTAAAAAAATATTTTTAACATCTAATAGTCAAAGCATAGTCTAAAAGGAGGTGAGCCGGTTCTACTCTTTTTGGGCATTTTATGGGGTTTTGTGGTGGAAAACTGAGTGAGTCGAGCATGACACGGCAACCACGTTACCCATAGATATACAGGGTAGAAACATTACAGCCTTATTCTAAAATGGATTAAATAAATACAAATCCTCAGCAATCTATATACAATACCCCATAATGACAAAGCGAAACAGGTTTTTAGAAATTTTTGCAAATGTATTCAAAATAAACAGAACTACCTTATTTACATAGGTATTCAATACTTATGTGAATGTAATAATAAAATGTAAAAATTAAATTGCAAAAAAATTCTAAACCTGTTTTTGCTCTGTCATTATGGGGTATTGTGTGTAGATTGACGAGATAAAAAAAAAACAATTTAATCATTTTTAGAATAAGGCTGTAACCTAACAAAATGTGGGAAAAGTCAAGGGGTCTGAATACATTCTGAAGAAACTGTACATATCTATTAACACCATACAGTATTAAACACTCTACCCACATCTGGTGGCCAAGGTTAGAACTACAATAGATTTCACTATTTCATATGGGACGGGTTTGCTGCCCAACTGTTAGATAACCTCTGTATTATTTATACTGAACGTACAAAACATGCTCTTTCCATGACAACCTGGATTCACCTCGTCCGTCTAACGCTACGATCCCTTATTTATGTCACCTGCTAAATCCAATTCAATCACTGTAGATCAGGGGTTGGCAACCTAAGGCACGCGTGCCAGCCTTGGCACGTGAGGGTATTTGCTTTGGCCACCCCCCAAAAAGAAAAACATAAGTGGATATATTGATTGTATTATTCTTACGTGGCTGGCTAAGCCTTGGCTTGGCGTTTATTATCTCACTTATTACATTTTTTTTATCAACTGGAGAAGATCATTGAAATTGCATTGGAATTCACTGCAATGTTCAAGTTCCCATGTCAACCCTGATTTAGCCAATGGGCATTCATGATTTTGCATGAATTTCATATTATTAGTTCAGTGCAGGATGACCCGCCTCTCCCTCCAAATTCAAAACCAGCACTGAAGATGAGAGATTCGTTTTCACGTGGCTATCAGCTAGCAAGCCTTCTTTTGTTATTTAAAAATGTTCAGGGTGCAAAATGTCATCAGCAAAGACAAATAAGGCAGACGCTCATTTGTTTCCTCTTGGACAAAGGAATATGGATTAGTTTTACTGAAGGACCGGTCTGTTTGCGCCCCTGTGTTGTAAAACTGTTGTTTGTCGGGCATCAAGTGTACGACATCATTTTGAAACGAGACATGAGAAAAACATCAAGGGTGAGGCGGACAAGGCTGAAGGAATCAAGGGCCGTGTCCAGACATGAAAAGCAAAGCAGAATGTTTTAAAATCTACATGCAGTCAAAATGCAAGCTACCGAGGGGAGCTACAAAACACAGTGCGTTGCTAAACATGGAAACCCAACGAAGACACAATCATCTCATAGATCAAAGACAGGCCTGCGTCTGCCAGAACTGTTGAAAGGGCGCGTTACAGAGACGGTTGAAAACGTATAGGAGCGGCAAACTGCAGTGTTAAAAAAAATGCGCCTATGTGGCTCTTGATGAGAGTGGATGTGAATAACATTCCACGTCTGGCAGTTGTTGCAAGATACTGTGATTCAGAGCAGGTACGTGAGGAGCTGCTTCGTCTCAAACCCTTGCATGATACTACTAAAGGGGAGGATGTAGCAAAAGCCTTAACGGATCATTTTGAGGAGAGAGGTGTCGATTTTCTTAAAAACCTATTCGCTGTTTACAACTGCCGGTGCCCCCGCTACGGTGGGGAAACAAAGGATTCGCAAAGCTGATTTTGAAGAGGAGATTGGCCACCTCGTGTCACTATATCATTCACCAAGACAGTCTGTGTTCTAAGATCAAGCCTGTGGTGCTAATGGACAGTGCCTCTGTTTAGCGAGCTGTGGAATTCTTCCGTTTGTAGGCAATTAGATATTCAATAGACACTTAGTTGTAATGCACGTATGACAATCATAACTGGCACGCAGATCGTTAGAAATGGTAGGATCAATTGTAAATTGGCACTCCACACAAGAAAGGTTGCCGACCCCTGGTGTAGACGAAGGGGAGGAGACGGGTTAAAGAAGGATTTTTAAGCCTTGAGACAATTGAGACGTGGATTGTGTGTGTGTGTGTGCCATTCAGAGCGAATGGGCAAGACAAAATATTTAAGTGCCTTTGAACGGGGTATGGTAGTAGGTACCAGACGCACCGGTTTTAGTGTGTCAAGAACTGCAACACTGCTGATTTTCACGCTCAACAGTTTCCTGTGTGTCGCAAGAATGGTCCACCACCCAAAGGACATCCAGCCAACTTGACACAACTGTGGGAAGTATTGAAGCCAGTATCCCTGTGGATTGCTTTTTACACTTTGTAGAGTCCATGTCCCGAAGAATTGAGGCTGTTTTGAGGGCAAAGTGGGTTGCAACTCCACATTAGGAAGGTGTTCCTAATGTATTGTACACTCAGGATATTATTATCATTTTACTCAAACTACTCTCCATGTCGGTCTCTCTAGCAACCCTTCCACCACGATTCTCTCCTGGTGGACCGGCGGGAGATGAAGCTCACCAAAGCAGAGAAGAAGGCTGCCAAAAAGAGCTACGAGGACGAGAAGCGTGCGTCGGTGCCCTACACGCGGCCCTCTTACGCCCACTACTACCCCGCCAGCGACCAGAGCCTCACCAACATCCCTGCCTTCAGCCAGCGCAACTGGTGAGATGGTCCCCCGAAGACAGACATTCTTTTAGTTCCTGTTTTCACCCGATCAATCTATTTTCTCAGTAACATACTGTACAATACTACAATTGCTTAGTCAATGTGATACCAAGTTTTTAATTCCTTTAAACTGTTCTTTTCACCCTCCACCCTAAATTTGGACCGCCAATTCACTACCTTCTCATCTTTCTTCTCCCTTGACCCCCCCCCCTTCAGGCGCCCACCCCCTCGCCAAGATGAGAAGCCCGTGGCCAGCATCCGCCCCGTTCAGTCAACTCCAATTCCCATGTTGCCTCGCCAGGCGTCTCATGCCTCCGCCTCCACGGCGGACTCCGACTCCAGCTCGGGCTTTCCCGTCAACTACCTGCAGAAGGCAGGCGTCTTCGTCCAGAAGATCGTCACCACCACAGATATCGTGATACCAGGAACCAACCGTTCAACTGATGTCAAGGCCAGGATCAGTGCAGGAGAGAGCATCCATGTCATCAGAGGAACTAAAGGGACCTACATCAGAACCTGTGACGGGAGGATCTTTGCCATCCGTGCTGCAAGCAAGCTTAAGGCTGGGGAGGAGAACTCAGCCGTTGCACCCAAAAGTAACGATCCCAACTCAACTCTTAGTCAGTATAAATTCTACCCATTTGGTCCATATGGATCTGTTTTTGAGTGCTGATGGTTTCTGTTAATCTCGACCAGAGAGCAGTATCTGACCCATCTGTCTTCCCTTCCCTCCCTCAGACACCCAGAAGGCATTGGAGGACTCGACGAACAGCACCAGCGGCTGTGTGACTCGCCCGCTCTCCCCTGACAGCCCCGAGATCCTGAGCGAGCTCCAGAGGTACACAGCTGCAGCCGGAAACAAGATCCAGCAGCAGCAGGCCTCCAAGGCTCCGTCTGCAGGATCCTTGGAGACGGCGCTGGCAGAGAGCACCAATGGCAGCAGCATGACCAGCCATGCCAAGCCCTGGGGAGAGACCGCGGCCCAGCCCAACACAGACTCCACGGCCGCCCTGGACCTGATGGGCACCAAGCGCAAAGCCTCCACCCCGTCTGCCGACGAATGGGCCAACAACAAGCAGCTGGCCACCGGCAAGCGCACCTCGGCCCCGTTGCCCCCCCGGGGCTTTCCCTTCACCGGGGGTTACGGCCTCCCGCCCATGGGCCTCAACCCGGCCATGCTGGGTTCCATTGAGCAACCCCTTTTCATGGGGGCTGGCTCGCCCTACTTCCAGCCCCACAGCCAGATGGGTGACCCCTGTCTCATGTTCCCCATGACCTCTGACACCTTCGGCCTGGGGGACGGCACCCTAACTAGCTCCTCCTCCAGGTCTTCCTCCTCCACCACAACCAGCTCCTCTTCGGCTGCCTCTGACTCTGCCTCCCTGGCTCCCTTCATGCTGGGTGCTGGTATGGCTGGCATGCTGCCCCCAGATTTCCCCATGTCCTACGGCCAGTCCGTGGGCATGTACCCTAGCTCGCTGCTCCCTGGGGGGCTCCCGGCCGCCACCCCAGGCCCCGCTGGCTCCAGCTTCCTCTCCCACTTCCCCTCCTCTGGCCTGATGGGGGCGGGGCTGGGTCGCTCTGACGCCCACGGCTCGGCAGAGAACGCTGGTAGTAGCTCAGACAGCGATGACGATGATGTCATTGAGGTGACTGGACAATGAGAGCCTCCAACCGTAGGGAAGAGGCATGTGGGTTGTAGGGGACAGTTAGTGGGTTGTTGGTGCTAGGAGATCTGGAGAGGAAGGGACAATCAAGCCCCATCCACCTCTACTAGCCCTTTTTCCCATCCCAAGTGCAACATGCACGCCGTTCAGAAAACGAGTCTGTATTGGAATATAACACAAACTGGACAAAGCAACAAATCCTTATGCTGAATATCTCATTTAAAAAGAAGAAAATAGAAGAACTGAGCGCCAGAGAGAACATAGATGAAAAGGAAACGGACTTGGGGCTTCCAAAATGTTCTGTCCTGTCCTTATTCAAATCGCTGAAGCGACTGCTGGGTTTGAACCTGCAGTGACCCTGAATCACCACCAGGGTGTACTGTTTGTTCAGAAGACTGACTAATTCGCTTGGTTATCTTCTATAACTTTTTTTGGCATTTTTCCAACAGTTGATGATAGACTAGGTTAATAACTAACTGACAATAGCCTAGAGTTAATAAATCAAATTGAGAGACATAGTTGGTAGTAATTATGGTCTGGCCCAAAATATCTGTTAGATGATATTGTTCTTGATTGTCATTATTTGCTACTGAATATTATTTTATGTGGTAGTCCTACTCTAAAACTGTTTTCCAAATCAATTTGATTTGCTCTTGAATGAACTGCCAGGACAGAAGTGTTGAGTTTTTTTGAGAAATTGGATGATAATCTGAAAATGGACTAGTCGAGACTGAAGTCAAAGAAACAGTTAGGCTCTTTGTTGGGTGAAAATTTCAAACTAAGAACCTTCAACTCAAAGAATGTACGCTTATTTACGCCTTTAACGCAGATCTTTGGGACAGGCATCACTTTTGGGAAGATCTGATTTCCACGTTTTATGTCATCTTCTCCATTTTTCTAATTGATTGCCTGTCCATAGGTGATGTGAAAACTGTGCTCTTGCGAAGCACCAACTGTCCAAAGGGACGGTGAATTAAAAATGCCTTGCCTCGGTCTCTGAATGTTACCTAGTGGGAGTAGAGAAACACGGGCAGTCCTAGGACCTGGATCTCACCCATAGTCTTACTGTAGCTTTTCTAAGTGATGCAAATATGATCTGTGACTCCTTTGTGTGTGTCTCCTTCCCTGTCTGTTTCTGCATTGGGTACCCAAGTGTTCTAGAGTAGTGAACTTGTCTCATAATGGCTCGCTCTGTCTCGGTGGATAGCTTGAACGCTTGTTTTCTGTTCCTTTGGCTCATCTCTGGCATACGTGATTTCAACTGAAAAACAAACAGGGTTCAAGAGGTCATTGTCAAACCAAAATAATTTGAGCAAATTCAAAAATAGCTGTGCCAAAAAAACTTAAAGCAGGAGGATCATTCTCTGAAGCGACCGAATGTCACCAACTGCTATTGGCCTAAAGAAGAGGGTGTCTTTCGAATTTGGTCACAGAATGTCATTACAGACTTTGTTGTGAGCTCATTGTAAAGGGGGGGGGGGGGTCAGGTGTGTGAGACCTGGTTCTGTTTAAACAGCACTTTCATTTTCGTTACTTCTGACTGTTACTGCCCCTCTCATTACTTACATAGACTTACTGTCTCAATCCAACCCACTTTGGGAAGAGGGAAGGCCAGCCCACCACCTCCACCAAGTCCCTAGCCTCTCTTCAGCAAGAGCTTTAAACTCCAATTCTTGCATTTATTACGATACCCTAGTATCATCAGACTTCTTTTCATTCATACCATACTTAATGTAATTTTCTTTTTTCAATGTTTGAATTTACCAAATTAATGTATTTATGACCGTGCATATTTATTCATTCTTATTTTAAATGTTTGTACTTTTTTTGTTCTGTTTTTGTTTGTAAGGGGATTTTTTTAATGTTAATTTACTGGAACACGTCAATTATTGTGTTCCATGACTTGAGAAATGTGGTATTAGACATCTGACATCTGTGTGTGTGAGTTTCAGGACCAACCAGTCACGGGCGGTCAAACCACTCATTAGCAGAGAGAAAATGTCACCCATTGTTTTTGTTTTTGTTCATATCATCCAGATGTTCATTTGAATCTATATATCCTAATAGCAAATTAAAGCTAGTTCCCTCAGTTTTCAATGTTTTCAGTTTTACCAACCGATCTTTTTCATAGCTTTCTACTTGAATTTCAGTATTTATTTTTAAATCAATTCAGTCAGCCACCAACTGACTGTCCAGTAAATTCCATTTAGTTAAAAGGGATACTTCGGGAAGTTAGAGGTAGTTTTTTGCGAGCCAATGCTAACTAGCGTTGGCACAATGACAGGAAGTCTAAGTATGTGCTAGCATGGTTAGCAAAGCCTGTACAGTACATCGTTTGTGAATGGACATGTAACAATGGATGGCTTTAAGATCTTTTGTAAATAAAATTGTTTTGAATGGCATTTCAAGTTCATTTACTTTGATAAAAACGCAAATGTTTAATCGCACACTATCTGAACATAAGTAACTCTTTCGCTTAACTTTTCGAGGGGACTGAGCATTTGGTCTAGAGACCTGTCCAGAGTCATATCCATCAGATGACATGACCTAAAATCAGAGGAAGAGGGCAAAATTGAGAATAGCTGTCAGCCTAGATGACAATGCATTAAAAAAAGTTGAAACAAACACGTTCGATCAAAACTGTTCTCTTTACACGAAGACAGGTTTACTGTTTTGTATGTAGAATTAATTTATAGTTGTCTGGTGCGTGCTTTTAGTGTTTACATCAGCGTTGGTAAAATGAGCTGTCTGCCAGCCTTCAAGTTGATAATGTTTACATGTTTTGACTATGAAACTGAAGTTCTGTACATCGACTTCGCCAGTGATATCTTAAATTACTTAGAAGCCTTAGATTTTCATCATCAGCTATGCAAGCAGATTCTGTTCAGTTGTATCTGGGAACAAGTGCTTTTACGTATCTTAACATTGTAAAAAGGAATTCCATGATGTCTGCTTTTTCCAAGAAGCTTGGCCACGGTGGACTGGATGTCACTTGACGTGTTTACCGCTCTTTGGGTGTTGTAGCTCTGTGTTGCCGTCTGATCTATAATGTAAAGTTGTCACGGCTTGGGAATGGGAGATGCAGGCAGAGATCTGGGACTGTCACACTGCCATGGTTTTCTGTCCCAGTATGGGTCCTCTTACATGACCAAGATGCGTGGATATTTGTGTGTTTCGAATTGAAGACTGTTTGGGTTGCCTAACCTTGTTTTTTTACATAAACCAACCCTTTACATAAGTCGAGCGTTCACAGGGATTTGGTTCATGCAAATTGTCTCCCTCACCACCATCGCACGCTCACAATTTAATCTCACAGTACCAGTGGTTTGTCTTTTTATTCTGTAAAAGCAGAACTGTTATTTAGAGATGCATCAATGTTCCAAAATGCTGACATTGAAATTTGAAACCCTATCCGAGCGGTACAATTGCGTCCAGTGTTGTGGCTCTTGTTCGCCATAAGGAAAGTTCCACTGAGGCATCCCAGATCCAAGCATGTCTCATCTGGGTCTCGATAAAACAGCCTTTGTCTCGTGTTTTTATCGCTACGTGGACAAGCGCATTATAACTCTGCTTACTTTACACATTGTTTTTGTTGTTGTTTGCGGGTGTGTCCATTTGTATGCCTGTCTTCAGAGGACAACGTGCAAACGCACCATTGTTCTTTGCCAGTCAAAGGTCCCTCAAATGTTTTTTTTGGTAGCCAACCATTATCCACTGCATTTCCTGCCAGTGAGCTATTCACGTTATCTTGGTTTGATTTCAGATCAGATTTTGCTGTGCTCTCTCTCTATCTGTGATGTTTGATTCTCATAGAGTTCTGCTGGCAGAGAGTTTTGTCTTTTTTTTTTACACCTGAGAAATGTGAATTCTTTAGTGTAATATTTTTTTATGGCAATTAATTACTGAATAAAATGAATATGTACGCAGTTATCCCAGTCATTTCTGTCTCTTTAATCAATGCGTGTTCAACACGCACATTTTTTTTAAACCTTATTTTACCAGGTAAGTTACCTGGGGAATAGTTACAGGGGAGAGGAGGGATGAATGAGCCAGATGGAAGCTGGGGATGATTATGTGGCCTTGAGTGCCAGATTATAATTTAGCCAGGACACCAGGTTTTACACCCCTACTCTTACAATAAGTACCATGGGATCTTTAGTGACCACAGAGAGTCAGGACACCTGTTTAACGTCCCATCCAAAAGACTGCATACACCGAGCAAGGTCCCCAATCACTGTCCTGGGGCATTGAGTTCTGTTTTTAGACCAGAGGAAAGAGTGCCTCTAACTGGGCCTCCAACACCACTTCCAGTAGCATCTGGTCTCCCATCCAGGGACTGACCCCAACCAATGCTGCTTAGCTTCAAAGGCAAGCCAGCAGTGGAATACAGGGTAGTGTGCTGCTGTCCATCTCCAAACATGTCAGTTTGAATACATTTACGTTTTAGTAGTCAGATTAGCTTCTCACTACTCAGACAGCTAACACTCCATTTGTAGCCAGTCCAGTAAAAATCTATAGAATTCCATATAGAATCCCTAAAATGTAATAAGATCTCTGGTAAAAAAAAACATTGTGATGATATTTGAGGTAAATATTCCAGGTGGGCGGCGAGATGGACCAGGGATGATGTAAACACACAGGCCAATCCTTATCTTATCACAAGAAACAGATTGCAGGAGAATCCTCAAAGCAAATAAATGTTGGGAATTAGGCTATGCATAAAGAGCTGGAGACTGACAGGCAGGCACCTAGACTAGAGCATCCCTTGACTGCTATGGGGGATGGGGGGTTGACATGAAATGGTGCTAAATTTGAAATAAATCTAGTCTCTGAAGAGCAGCCTAGCCTAGATCATAATCCAAGTAAAAAAGCTATCCATGACCCATAGACGGATTGGTTGTTTAGCAACAAACTATGGTGAAAACAAACTGGGTTGGCAACATGTAAACAATATTTTGTTTCCAATGTTAATTGGAAACGCATACATTTGCACAATGAGCACTTGTCTCTCAAACACATCATTACAGCTGTTGGTTAGCTAGCTACTTCATTTGAACAATATTAGCATTGACATGAAATCAGTCAAAACACCTAAAATCATGATTCCCAATTCCCCACATGGCAGTTTCTTGTCATTGTTGGTAGCTATCTGGCCATCCAAAATCACAACATCTCACAGACTTCTGCTTGTCAGCTAACCCATCTATAGGCTGCCCTACCATGTGGAGCTAAATGAGGGTGAACAGGTATCTGGCGAGTGGAACAAAATGGCGGGTACGCCGGAATGGTTGTCAGACTTGGAGATGGAGTCAGGGGAACCCATAGAGGTCGACCAGAAGACGGGCAGGGAAAAAAAGAAGAAAGTGGAACACATGAAGAGTAAATATCGAGTGCTGCAGAAAGAAATTGAACATGAGAGTGAGGATGAATTAGCTGCGGTGGCAGGTGCGGACGGCTGAGTTTGAGCCTCATTCAGATGTTGATAAAGATGATTTTGGCCCAGTGGGAGTGAGATTTTGGGATAGAATGGATCCTTGCCTTCTGGCTGATCCATATGTGGTGTCAGGTTGGGTGGAAAAAAGCGGTTGGGGAATGTTGGGTCGTGAAAGTGACTTGAAGTGGAATCGTGTCGTTTCCTTGTGTTTCTGCCATTCAGAGGGAGCGTGCGCTCTGCACCGCACGCCTGAGGACAATAACTGTGTTTTGCTTTCCTCTCCGGAGCAGGGCCCTGTGGAAAGGAGTGATAACTGGAGTGGCGTTAAGTGTTGAGGAGGGTCAACTGAAGTTGAAGATTCCCAGTGTCTGTGACGCCCAACGTTTGGTGCGACGCAGACCCGGTGGAGAGCGTGGTGAAACAGAGAAGACACTGTCTGTACTATTGAGTTTTGATGCATAGTCTAAAGTCAAGTTAGGATTTGTCAGTTATCCCGAGAGAGCTTTTGTCCCAAACCCATTATGGTGTTTTAGGTGTCAAGCTTATGGTCATGTGGCAACAGTGTGCAGGAGGGAGAATCCTAGATGTGAGAAGTGTGCAGGAGGACATGAGACATAGGAATGTGTAGTATCTGTGGAAAACGTTGTATGTTTAACTGTAGGGGTACCCATGGTGCTGGAGATCAGAGGTGTCCAGGGAGAGAAAGGCAGGTTGAGGTTGCCAGCATCAGAGTAGTACAGAAGGTGTAGTATGCTGAGGCAGGGAAGAGAGTAGTAGAGGAAGATGGGTTCAGGATGAGGGATCCTAAGAGGATCCCTGTGAGTTGGACGAGGCCAATAAAAGGGAAAGGGGGATACCGAGTCAGTTGTCCAACTGAATATATTCAACTGAAATGTGTCTTCCGCATTTAACCCAGCCCCTCTGAAA
Organism: Salvelinus fontinalis; assembly: GCF_029448725.1. NCBI lineage: Eukaryota > Metazoa > Chordata > Actinopteri > Salmoniformes > Salmonidae > Salvelinus > Salvelinus fontinalis. Next base: position 42,913,075 of record NC_074695.1, read on the forward strand.
TCAGTAGAAAGGTAGGAATAGCATGTGCTTCACTAGGTGTTTTTTTTGGCATTCATGGCCATGGTGATCCACTGTACCGCAGGAATGGAATGAAAATCACAGAGGATAGATGTTGTGGTGGCAGCTGTAGAGAAGTACTTGGGTGTACGAGAGTTTACTGTAGAAGAGTTACAAGGTGATTTAAACGATAGTGTCCCATCCTCCTAGGCTGTTTGCCTGGTGTAGGATCAAATGGGGCCAAAGTAGTGGAATAGTGATGAGGTTTTAATGGGTGTAGGGTTAGTTGGTAGGGCAATTTTTTCACATAGTGTAATGAATTCATACTACATGATAGTAGGCTGATGCACAGTCAATACAGTAGGTGGTGGCATGGACCAATAATATTTATTTGCGGCCCACCATAATGAAGTCACAAAAAAAACTGTTTCCCATAGTGCTCCAGTGCACCACGCTGGCGTGAATTGACGCTTCGTGTGTTGGTGACGGTGACGGTGACGGTGAACCCAAGGCTCAGTTTTTTGGTCAGTGTGTGAAATGCTGGATTGGCAGTAATCTGTGATTTTATATCGGAATAACGTTGCCGTAACCGAATAGGCTCGCTGACATTGTGAAGACTTAATGAATTTCGCGTAAATCTCCGATTTTTGATCACCTCGACAACATTGTTTTGAAGGCCTGTAACTACTGCTAACTAACGTTACAGGAAAAACTCGAGCTACTGTAGCTAGCTAGCGGTGAATCAATCCTGGGCCGAGGAAAACAAGAGGCGCTGGTGCTAATTGTTATCGTTTTTGGAGTTATACAACTCAAACCCATTAATCAAATGTTGACTGGTCGTCTTATGAATTCGAATGGTGGATATAAAACATCGTAACAAACTGTCAGACCTTTCCCTAGCCATTTAATAGTAATTTAGCAATAACAAGCTAGCTAACTTAGCTTATTAGCTACTTATTCCAGTGCTTGCTAGCCAGCAAGCTAATGCAGACATATTCATTTAGCCAGCTAGCTAGCTGGTTGAAGTTCTTGGTATGATTTCTAAAGTACAGTAGCTATTTAATATTTGTGATGTATGTAAGCTTCGAGTATGACACCGTTTGGTGTCAATTGAGAGTAATTCACAGGTTGCTACATCTGTTAACTTAGTAAATTAGCCCAGTTACCTACTCTTAATATCTAATCACACTAGTAAGGTCGCTTCAGTTCGGCAACTATAAAGGGTTATAGCGAGGTAGGAAAGTTTCCCCATCAAGTGTTTTTGAACAGCAATACCATTAAAGGTTAATTTAAACCTTCCATTAGCATTGATCAGTCAGATTCTTTCCCCTATGAAGCATCACTGTCGAGAGTGGATGTTGTTTGTATCAGCAGATTACGTTTGTTCTTGGCACTGCTGATTAACGGCCAACACGTGAGCAGCTGCAGGTCATACAAACTTACTTATCGGCCCTTGCGCGAGACTGACAAACGACACAATGAATCGCTATCTGCCAGTTGCACGACAGCACTTCTTGGGTGCATTAACCAACACTAGCGTTGTGGTGAAGTCCATAAGTGCCATAGTGCTACTTCTGTATCTGCTCTCATGGGCAGTTGACACTCCATACGCCCTGGGTGTGACGCCTGGCTACCTCTTCCCCCCTAACTTCTGGATCTGGACCCTGGTGACCCATGCCGTGGTGGAGCAGCATGTGTGGGGATTGGTGGCCAATGTTGGGACTGTCATGGCCTGTGGCCGGCTGTTGGAGCCTCTGTGGGGCGCCTTGGAGCTGCTAATCTTTTTTGCCGTGGTCAACATCTCTGCAGGCCTCCTGGCGGGCCTCTCCTACTTGCTCACGTACGTCGCCACCTTTGACCTGGACTACTTGTTTTCTGTGCGTATCCATGGGGCACCAGCTTTCCTCGGGGGGGTGTTGGTGGCCCTCAAGCAGACCATGGGGGACACAACTGTGCTGCGGGTTCCACAGGTGAGGCTCAAAGCGTCCCCGGCACTGGTCCTCCTCTGCCTGGCCCTGCTACGCCTGTCTGGCCTGCTGGAGAATGCCGCCCCACTGGCGGCCTACAGCTTTGGCGCCCTGGCAGGCTGGGTCTACCTGCGCTTCTACCAGAGGCACAGCCGGGGCCGCGGGGACATGTCAGACCACTTTGCCTTTGCCTCCTTCTTCCCTGAAGTGGTGCAGCCAGTGGTGGGGCTGCTGGCTGGCCTGGTGCACGCAGCCCTGGTGAAGATCAAGGTGTGCAGGAAGATGGTGAAGCGTTACGACGTCGGGGCACCTTCCTCCATCACCATCAGTCTGCCGGGGGCGGATCCCCAGGACACAGAGAGGAGGAGGTGAGTGCTGTAGAGGCCCAAATAAACACACACACAGGGATCCATTACAGCACACAGCCCAATATTTGTTTACCTTCATTATGTGACTGACACACTTGCAAGCTGCCATGCATACACTATTTGTCCTCAGTTACGTAGACAGCAGTTAGGCCTACATATCACCTCGCTCTGCACCTGGAGAGGATCAGTGGCTGTTTGAAAGGGACTCCGAGACACCTGCTATGCCATGATGTAATACAAACATTTGCTCGGCCTTGCTTGGTAATGGGCAGACACTGTTTATTTTAGAACGGACTCTGTCTGATCGTCTTACAGGCAGTTGGCGCTGAAGGCCCTGAACGAGCGACTGAAGAAGGTGGAGGACCAGTCGGCCTGGCCGAGCATGGACGACGAAGAGGACGAAGATGAGGACGAGGTTCGAGCCGACATCCCGCTGCTCTCTGGACATGAGAGAACCTCGCCAGCAGGGGGGTCTAATGGTTCCCAGAACACCACGGGACAGGAGTCCAGCATCATCAGCTTTGAGGACGCCCCCTCCAGCTCATAACAGACACACTGATACACACTCAGCCATACTAAGTTTTGAATAGCACACACACTACATTGACTACACACACACACACACACAAGCTCTAGCAGTTTTTGACACATTGTCAGGCTTATCAGTTTTTCGCTCTGACTCTCCGAAGTTGTACACAGATTGCTCTCCTGGCCCCACCCGCATATGTCCATTGAAACATTAATGCAATGTACAAACACATTGGACTCTCCCTAGTTTGTCACGTCTCTCCCGAATAAACTATTGAATGGTTGTACAAAATGTTTTTTTAATTACAGCTCTTTTGACCCGAGACGCCCGCTCCACACCTGCTGCTCGTCTGACTCCCAGACCTTGTGTCTGAGACGCTACGACTGGAGCAGAGACTCTTGGCAAACTCTCCATCTGTTTGCTGTGTGTTGCTATTGTACCAGCGCAAGCTTTCAGCAGACGGATGCAGATTCTCAGTGGTTTTCTAGGTCATCCTTTTGTGCTGATTGGTGTTTAGTCTTCAATGTCTTTGACATCTTTTCTCTCTTCTCCATCACTGAAAGACTAAAATACAGTTATGGCCAAATATATATTGGCACACTTGCACTTTTCTTAAATAATTCCCTATTTCTTCTAAGAAATAAGTTGAAATTAAAAATAAACAGTAACCACACATTGGATTTTCGACATTGCAGAACCAATTTAGCTTGTTTATCATTTTAATTTAGGAAGTAAAGACCAATGACATGGACAAAATGATTGGCAACCGTTGGCCAAGATAACTGCAGATGAATGAATCTTGTCATCAATGAGCTTGTTGTACCTTTCTGCTGACAATTCGGCCCAGTTTTCAGCAGCATACTTCTATAATTCTTCAATATTTCAGGGGGGCCGTCCACCAACTGCGGTTTTCAGATCTCGCCAATAGGTTTCTGATGTGACTTCGCTGGCCACTTCAGAACAGTCCAGCATCTCTTCTTAACCATTCCTGGATGCTTTTTGATGTGTGTGGGATTGTTGTCCTGCTGGAAGACCCACAACCTTCAGTGGAGACACATCTTTTGGACACTGGGTTGAACACCGGACTACAAAACACCTGATAATCTTCTAATTTCAAGCAACCCCGCAGCATTACCAAACCTCCCCCATCTTTGATTGTAGGGAGAGTGTTATTTTCATTGAAATAATAAAAATGTGTCAATAAACACAGATCTGTATTGCCAAATAGCTCCGATTTTGATTCATTGGTCCACAGGACCTTTTCCCCAGGATTTAGGCTTGTTTCGGTGAGTTTTTGAAGAGTTCAAACAGGCTTTTTTGTCTTCAGCAGTGGGGTCTTCCTAAGTTTACCAACAACCAAATTAAGGATTCAAAGAAAATAACACCCTCCCTACAATCAGCCATGGGGGTGGTTTGATAATGCTGTAGGGCTGCTTTGCTGCCTCTGGTAGTGCAGACCTTGAATGTGTGCAGGACATCAGGAAATGTGCAGATGATCAAGGTGTTTTGGAGTGCAATGTTCAACCCAGTGTCTTTGTCGAAGGTTGTGGATCTTCCAGTAGGACAACAACCACAAACACGCATAAAAAGCACCCTGGACTGTTCTAATAGCCAGTGAAGGGTCCAGATCTGAATCACATGTGTGATGATCCATCTATGGCGAGAGAGGGCACTTCTCAAACATTGAAGAGTAAGAGCAGTTTGTTGCTGAAGAGTGGGCCAAATTTCCAGTGGAAAATGTACAGAGAGCTTATTGATGACTACAAGAAGCATTTGTTGAAATGCATCTTGACTAGATCCTGGGTGCCAATCATTTTGTTCATGCCATTTGTCTTTATTTTCTAAATGAAAATTGTAAACTTAAGTTTACAAAAAATTGAACTGGTTCTGCAATGTGGAAAATCCAATAACAAATGTGTGGAGACCAAACTTTTTTTTTTCTATTTCAACTTATTTTAGAAGGGTGACAATATATTTGGCCTCAACTGTAGGTCTAGGTTTACCCCCCAGCTATTTTGCCACTGCTAGATCTTCTGTTTTCAAATGTTTCCAACATTTATGGGACACCTGATAATTGGACAAGTTGCTCTGTGGATGATGATGATGTGGTTCCTGTTTTGAGTTGTTTACTTTTGCTCGGAAGTCGGAGTTGGATTACTCTAAGGGGAACCATGGCCATAATAGATTGACGGTGTGTGGGTCTATCTTCCTTTTTGTTCATACTGTTGATTTGAGTTCTGTCCGAATCTTTCGTTTTTCTGGCCAGACAGTTTTATTTGGTTTCTTTTTATCCGAATGAGTGTGTAACAGGGAGAGGTAGAGGACTAGATGTTGTACCTGTCATTTCTGGATGGTTTTGGCCTGACAAAGTTCAGCAGCTTTTGACAATGACGGAGCAATACAGCCACTGATGCAGTCTTGACAGGCTCTCTTCTCCCCAGGGAACATCTTGTCGAAATCTCTTGCTCTTTGTTTCTTTCTAGTTTCTCCTTTTTTCTCACTATCTGTGTCACGTCTCTGAATGTTGGTTAAGATAAGATCTGCACTCTTGAGTCTTTAAATCAAATACCTTATGAGGTTTGAAATGTTAAGGTGTGGTGAATGATGCCAATACGGATGCAGTTCTGTTTAACTTGTCGGGGAAGGTGGCTGAAGGATTGGTTCTGATGCAGTTCTGTTTAATTTGTTGGTGAAGGTGGCTGAAGGATTGGTTCTGATGCAGTTCTGTTTAATTTGTTGGTGAAGGTGGCTGAAGGATTGGTTCTGATGCAGTTCTGTTTAATTTGTTGGTGAAGGTGGCTGAAGGATTGGTTCTGATGCAGTTCTGTTTAATTTGTTGGTGAAGGTGGCTGAAGGATTGCTTCTGATGCAGTTCTGTTTAATTTGTTGGTGAAGGTGGCTGAAGGATTGGTTCTGATGCAGTTCTGTTTAACTTGTTGGGGAAGGTGGCTGAAGGATTGGTTCTGATGCAGTTCTGTTTAACTTGTTGGGGAAGGTGGCTGAAGGATTGGTTCTGATGCAGTTCTGTTTAACTTGTTGGGGAAGGTGGCTGAAGGATTGGTTCTGATGCAGTTCTGTTTAATTTGTTGGTGAAGGTGGCTGAAGGATTGGTTCTGATGCAGTTCTGTTTAATTTGTTGGTGAAGGTGGCTCGAAGCTTGATTTTCGCAGATTTTCCGTGCACCAGACAGGTTCCATAGATTTCCACTAATGATGTGTTTCTCTTTGTACCGTGACCGTTGCGCAGACTCCTATTTAGTTTCAGATATTTCTCTGTCTCTATATGAAATAAAATACGATTGTATGAAATGTAACAATGAATTGCCTTTTTGCAACACTGGGTAGGTAGGTAGTAGTATAGGACAATTCAGCTGATATTTATTTAGGGTGCTGCTTGCTTGCCCCTCAAATGTGCCACTAGATGGAGCAGTTAACACAGTCTCTGATACTCTTCATAATTCTACACACAATACCCCAAATGACAAAGCGAAAACTGGTTTTTAGAACTGTTTGCACATAATAATAAAAAACTGAAATACCTTATTTACGTAAGTATTCAGACCCTTTGCTATGAGATGTGAAATTGAGCTCAGGTGCATCCTGTTTCCATTGATCACCTTTGAGCTGTTTCTGCAATTTGAGTGTACACCTGTGGTAAATTCAATTGATTGGACCTGTCTATATAAAGTCCCACAGTTGACAGTGCATGTCAGAGCAAAAAACAAGCCATGAGTTCGAAGGAGTTGTCTGTAGAGCTCTGAGACAGGATTGTATCGAGGTACAGATCTGGGGAAGGGTACCAACACATTTCTGCAGCATTGAAAGTCCCCAAGAACACAGTGGCCTCCATAATTGTTAAATGAAAGAAGTTTGGAACCACCAAGACTCTTCCTCGAGCTGGCTGCCCAGCCAAACTGAGCAATAGGGAGGTGTCCAAGAACCCGATGGCCACTCTGACAGAGCTCCAGAGTCTGTGAACCTTCCAGAAAGACAATGGTAAGCATGTATCTAGCACTCCACCAATCAGGCCTTTATGGTAGATTGGCCAGATGCCACTCATCAGTTAAAGGCACATGACAGCCCGCTTGGAGTTTGCCAAAATACACCTAAAGGACTCAGACCATGAGAAACAAGATTCTCTGGTCTGATGAAACCAATATTGAACTCTTTGGACTGAATGCCAAACATCACATCTGAAGGGAACATGGCACCATCCCTATGGTGAAGCATGGTGGTGGCAGCATCATGCTGTGGGGATGTTTTTCAGCGGCAGGGACTGGGAGACTATTCAGGATTGAGGGATAGATGAACTGAGTAAAGTACAGAGAGATCCTTGATGTAAACTTGCTCCAGAGTGCTCAGGACCTCAGACTGGGGCTAAGGTTCACCTTCCAAAAGGACAACGACTCTACGCACACAGCTAAGACAACGCAGGAGTGGCTTCGGGACAAGTCTCTGAATGTCCTTGAGTGGCCCAGTCAGAGCCCGGACTTGAACCCAATGGAACATCTCTGGAGAGACCTGAAAATAGCTGTGCAGCGACGCTCCACATCCAATCTGACAGAGCTTGAGAGGATCTGCAGAGAAAAATGGGAGAAACTCCCCAAATACAGGTGTGCCAAGCTTGTAGCTTCATAGCCAGGAAAACTTGAGGCTGTAATGGCTGCCAAAGGTGCTTCAACAAAGTAGAGTAAAGGGTCTGAATACATGTAAATGTAATATTTCCGTTAGTTTTTTTGGGGGGGGGGGATTTAATACATTTTTGAATGAGGCTGTAACATAACAAAATGTGGAAAAGGTCAAGGGTTCTGAAAACTTTCCCACTGTATGTCATGAAAGTGACCAGAGCTTTGAAGTGACAAGCTTTTCCATGGATTATTCCTAGCCTTATTTAGGTGACCTTGACTTCCTTTAAAAGGCCTAATAGTAATGGTAAGCATGTATCTAGCTTGACTTCTGATATGTGTGACTAACACTAACAGCCGTGATAAGGGTAGTTTAAATTTGTTAAACGAAGGAAGGAAGCATAACCGGTCCACTCCTTGATTATCGTTCTCCTAGCAGCAGGATATTATGTTGGCATATAAAAAAAAAAATCAAAATAAGAGTCGTCCTGCAAAAGACATGCTAAACTTTGGGCATATCGATTTTTTTTTTTGTTGCTCTAGTGAAGTACATATTGTTTTCACAGCATTGCAACCACCTTTGAAAAAATGTATGGATAATGGTACGTACTTTATTCTTAACATTTTATTATTTATACCAGCATTTATTTTAAAAGTTTACACAAATACTGGTATGTTGAAAGCTAGTGTGTAGGCTATATTTAAAGAAATACACTCAATAAAATACAAATATATGTTATTGGAATTACTCAATAGTCTCCTAAACTTAAATGGGTCTCTGGTGCTGGGCAATCGATTTAATAAAGAGTGATGGTGACTCCTTACGCTACTTACTTCATTCAATACACTGTAATAGACTGTACATGAGATGCATATTGGCTTGTAGAGATAACACTTTATTACCTGTCCTAGCTAAAGTGCGGTGGGAAATACTCAGCTGGGTCTCTACTAGCCAAATATGGTCTTGAAATGAATACACACTCAACAACAACAAAAGCTGAATGGTTTTTTTTTGCGCAAATAAATCTAATTTATTTACAAATGTGATGATTAACCAGGCTACTAGGACACAGTATAATCACACTTTCTGAACAGCAATGGAGAAAAAATATTTACAAGTTGTAGGCCGATATGTGCTTCTTGATCTAGCAAGGTTGGCAGTATACAGTAAAGGCCTATTAACTCGTTTCAGCAAAAAGGGTGGATTATTTACAAGCTATATTGTCATGATTATCGATCAAGGACAGCAAAGGCACTTTTTTGTAGAGTTTACAATGCATTACAGAAGACAAGGCCGACAGTAAACAGTATAATCAAACTTTCAGAACAACAATGGAGAACATTTACAAGTTACAGGCCTCTAATGTGTTGCTTTAGCAGTATACTGTCAATGCCTGTCAACCAAGTTTTCTAAACCAATAACAGAGACAAGATTGAAAGATAATACATAATTCCGTCTCTGTATTGTATTATCTATCAAGGTCAGCAAAGGCTTTTTCTGTAGAGTTTCAAATATAAAACATACACTTACATGCCATTGTGACAAAGCATATTCACACTGCCCTCTAATAAGACTGCTTTACAGAATAAGCACACATAAACACCCCATCTACTAGCATCTAAGTGTTTTATAAAATGGTGGGACCAATGAGAAAATCATAGTTTAGTGTCACCTCCACTACAATTCCATGCATTGCCAGATAGTGTAATGCCATGTATTTCTGAAGTGGAAGTAGTGTGTCCTTTTAATTCTCTTTCATACTGGTTTAGGAATCCATACATTTTAAGATTTAATGTAATGCAATTACAGCTACTAACGATATGCTGCAAATCTATGGCTATAACTGTCCAATGTGACTAAGTTGACAAGCACTATTACAAGCTCAAAACGCCACCAATTGTGCACCGTTCCAGCCACAATTGGCATAACCTCTTTGCTGTCACAAAACAGACTCGATAATTCCTGACTCACAAAAGACATTAACACAAATTGCTCCTTCAGATGTGATTTCAAAAGATCATTGAACCCGTCAATTATTCGGTCATTGAACCACTTGTTGTCACTGCTTAATAATATGTTATAATCCTCTTTAGCAAGTGGAGATGGAAGATTTTTGGCTGTCTCTGGAATTTGACGTTTATACCCAGATGAGTCATTTGTCAGAACACAGATTACTCTTGTCTTTCTGAAGAAAATGTTGCACTTTTTCACTATGTTACTTTTCGTACGATACCAGATAGAACACAGCTTGCTTTAGGAATGATTGGACATTCTCTAAGGTATATATTGATACTTGAGTTTGCCATGTAATGTTTACTATTTCCCAAATGGGTTACTTTCTGAAAATGCTATAATACTAGATAATTCCAAGAGGTGTATGTTATATATGCAGGATATTTTATTTGTCAGGCTAAGCAATTGATCTGATGCTCTCCTTCTCCGTGGCCGACGTGAGTAAGACATTTAAGCGTGTTAACCCTCGCAGGGCTGCCGGGCTCAGACGGCATCCCTAGCCGCGTCCTTAGAGCATGCGCAGACCAACTGGCTGGTGTGTTTACGGACATATTCAATCTCTCCCTATCCCAGTCTGCTGTCCCCGCATTCTTCAAGATGGCCACCATTGTTCCTGTACCCAAGAAAGCAAAGGTAACTGAACTAAATGACTATTCACTTTTGTCATCATGAAGTGCTTTGAGAGACTAGTCAAGGAACATATCACCTCTACCTTACCTGTCACACTAGACTCACTTCAATTTGCTTACCGCCCCAATAGATCCACAGACAATGCAATCGCCATCACTTTGCACACTGCTCACTGCTCTATCCCATCTAGACAAGAGGAATACCTACGTAAGAACGCTGTTCATTGACTATAGCTCAGCATTAGCACCATAGTATCCTCCAAGCTCATCATTAAGCTCGAGGCCCTGGGTCTGAACCCCGCCCTGTGCAACTGGGTCCTGGACTTCCTGACGGGCCACCCCCAGGTGGTGAAAGTAGGAAACAACACCTCCACTTCACTGATCCTCAACACTGGGGCCCCACAAGGGTGCGTGCTCAGCCCCCTCCTGTTCTCCCTGCTAACCCATTACTGTGTGGCCTCGCATGCTTCCAACTCAATCATCAAGTTTGCAGACGACACAACAGTAGTAGGCTTGATTACCAACAGCGCGAGACAGCCTACAGGGAGGAGGTGAGGGCTCTGAGAATGTGGTGCCAGGAGAATAACCTCTCACTCAACGTCAACAAAACAAAGGAGATGATTGTGGACTTCAGGAAACAGCAGAGGGAGCACCCCCCTATCCACATCGACGAGACAGCAGTGGCGAAGGTTGAAAGCTTCAAGTTCCTCTGCCTACACATCACTGAAAAACTGAAATTGTCCACCCACACAACAGCACCTCTTCAACCTCAGGAGGCTGAAGAAATTTGGCATGGCACCTAAAACTTTTACAAATGCACAATTGAGAGCATCCTGTCGGGCTGTATCACCGCTTGATACGGCAACTGCACCGCCCGCAACTGCAGGGCTCTTCAGAGGGTGGTGCGGTCTGCCCAACACATCACCGGGGGCAAACTACCTGCCCTCCAGGACACCTACAGCACCCGATGTCACAGGAAGGCCAGAAATATCATCAAGGACAACAACCACACTGCCTGTTCACCACCTTATCATCCAGCAGGTACGGTCAGTACAGGTGCATCAAAGCTGGGACCGAGAGACTGAAAAACAGCTTCTATCACAAGGCAATCAGACTGTTAAATAGCCATCACTAGCACAGAGAAGCCGCTGCCTATATACATACAGTTGAAGTCGGAAGTTTACATAAACTAGTTTTAATGACTCCAACCTAAGTGTTTCAACCACTCCACAAATATCTTGCTAACAAACTATAGTTTTGGCAAGTCGGTTAGGACATCTACTTTGTGCATGACACAAGTCATTTTTCCAATAATTGTTACAGACAGATTATTTTACTTATAATTCACTGTATCATAATTCCAGTGGGTCAGAAGTTCATACACTAAGTTGACGTTGCCTTTAAACAGCTTGGAAAATTCCAGCAAATTATGTCATGGCTTTAGAAGCTTCTGATTGGCTAATTAACATAATTTGAGTCAAGTGGAGGTGTACCTGTGTATTTCAAGGTCTACCTTCAAACTCAGTGCCTCTTTGCTTGACATCATGGGAAAATCAAAAGAAATCAGCCAAGACCTCAGAAAAAAAATCATAGACCTCCACGAGTCTGGTTCATCCTTGGGAGCAATTTCCAGATGCCTGAAGGTACCACGTTCATCTGTACAAACAATAGTACGCAAATATAAACACCATGGGACCACGCAGCCATCATACCGCTCATGAAGGAGATCCTAGAACAACAGCAAAGGACCTTGTGAAGATGCTGGAGGAAACAGGTACAAAAGTATCTTTATCCACAGTAAAAATGTATCCTATATCGACATAACCTGAAAGGCCGCTCAGCAAGGAAGAAGCCACTGCTCCAAAACCGTCATTTGCAACTGCACATAGGGAGAAAGATTGTACTTTTTGGATAAATGTCCTCTGGTCTGATGAAATAAAAATAGAACTGTTTGGCCATAAGGACCATCATTATGTTTGGAGGGGAAAGGGGGATGCTTGCAAGCCGAAGAACACCATCCCAACCGTGAAGCACGGGGGTGGCAGCATCATGTTGTGGGGGTGCTTTGCTGCAGGGGGGACTGGTGCACTTCACAAAACAGGTGGCATCATGGGGGAGGAAAATGATGTGGATATATTGAAGCAACATCTCAAGACATCAGTCAGAAAGTTAAAACTTTGTCGCAAATGGGTCTTCCAAATGGACAATGACACCAAGCATACTTCCAAATTTGTGGCAAAATGGCTTACGGACAACAAAGTCAAGGTATTGGAGTGACCATCACAAAGCCCTGACCTCAATCCTATAGAACATTTGTGAGCAGAACTGAAGAAGCGTGTGCGAGGAAGGAGGCCTACAAACCTGACTCAGTTACACCAGCTCTGTCAGGAGGAATGGGCCAAAATTCACCCAACTTATTGTGTGAAGCTTGTGGAAGGCTACCCGAAATGTTTGATCCAAGTTAAACAATTTAAAGGCAATGCTACCAAATACTAATTGAGTGTCTGTAAACGTCTGACCCACTGGGAATGGGATGAAATAAATAAAAGCTGAAATAAATCATTCTCTCTACTATTATTCTGAAATTTCACATTCTTAAAATAAAGTGGTGATCCTAACTGACCTAAGACAGGGAATATTTACTTGGATTAAATGTCAGGAATTGTGAAAAACTGAGTTGAAATGTATTTGGCTAAGGTGTATGAAAACTTCCGACTTCAACTGTAGACTTGAAATCACTGGCCACTTTAATAAATGGAACACTAGTCACTTTAATAATGTTTACATATCTTGCATTACTCATCTCATATGTATATACTGTATTCTATCCTATTCTACTATATCTTAGTCTATGCCGCTCTATATATATATATATATATATGTATGTATATATTCTTAGTTCCATTCCTTAATTAGATTTGTGTGTATTGGGTATATGTTTGGAAATTGCTAGATATTACTTGTTAAATATTACTGCACTGTCAGAGCTAGAAACACAAGCATTTCGCTACACCTGCATTAACATCTGCTAAACACGTATGTGACCAATAAAATTTGATTTGTGAAGGCTGGCCTTATTTTTATTTATTTTTATTTCACCTTTATTTAACCAGGTAGGCTAGTTGAGAACAAGTTCTCATTTGCAACTGCGACCTGGCCAAGATAAAGCATAGCAGTGTGAACAGACAACAACACAGAGTTACACATGGAGTAAACAATAGACAAGTCAATAACATGGTAGAAAAAAGAGAATCTATATACAATGTGTGCAAAAGGCATGAGGTAGGCAATAAATCGAATAATTACAATTTAGCAGATTAACACTGGAGTGATAAATCATCAGATGATCATGTGCAAGAAGAGATACTGGTGTGCAAAAGAGCAGAAAAGTAAATAAATAAAAGCAGTATGGGGGTGAGGTAGGTAAATTGGGTGGGTAGTTTACAGATGGACTATGTACAGCTGCAGCGATCGGTTAGCTGCTCGGATAGCAGATTTTTAAAGTTGTTGAGGGAGATAAAAGTCTCCAACTTCAGAGATTTTTGCAATTCGTTCCAGTCGCAGGCAGCAGAGAACTGGAAGGAAAGGCGTCCAAATGAGGTTTTGGCTTTAGGGATGATCAGTGAGATACACCTGCTGGAGCGCGTGCTACGGGTGGGTGTAGCCATCGTGACCAGTGAACTGAGATAAGGCGGCACTTTACCTAGCATAGCCTTGTAGATGACCTGGAGCCAGTGGGTCTGACGACGAACATGTAGCGAGGGCCAGCCGACTAGGGCATACAGGTCGCAGTGGTGGGTCGTATAAGGTGCTTTAGTAACAAAACGGATGGCACTGTGATAAACTGCATCCAGTTTGCTGAGTAGAGTATTGGAAGCTATTTTGTAGATGACATCGCCGAAGTCGAGGATCGGTAGGATAGTCAGTTTTACTAGGGTAAGTTTGGCGGCATGAGTGAAGGAGGCTTTGTTCCAGAATAGAAAGCCGACTAGATTTGATTTTGGATTGGAGATGTTTGATATGAGTCTGGAAGGAGAGTTTGCAGTCTAGCCAGACACCTAGGTACTTATAGATGTCCACATATTCTAGGTCGGAACCGTCCAGAGTGGTGATGCTAGTCGGGCGTGCGGGTGCAGGCATCGAACGGTTGAAAAGCATGCATTTGGTTTTACTAGCGTTTAAGAGCAGTTGGAGGCCACGGAAGGAGTGTTGTATGGCATTGAAGCTCGTTTGGAGGTTAGATAGCACAGTGTCCAGGGAAGGGCCGGAAGTATACAGAATGGTGTCGTCTGCGTAGAGGTGGATCAGGGAATCGCCCGCAGCAAGAGCAACATCATTGATGTATACAGAGAAAAGAGTCGGCCCGAGAATTGAACCCTGTGGTACCCCCATAGAGACTGCCAGAGGACCGGACAACATGCCCTCCGATTTGACACACTGAACTCTGTCTGCAAAGTAGTTGGTGAACCAGGCAAGGCAGTCGTTAGAAAAACCGAGGCTATTGAGTCTGCCGATAAGAATATGGTGATTGACAGAGTCGAAAGCCTTGGCCAGGTCGATGAAGACGGCTGCACAGTAATGTCTTTTATCGATGGCGGTTATGATATCGTTTAGTACCTTGAGCGTGGCTGAGGTGCACCCGTGACCGGCTCGGAAACCGGATTGCACAGCGGAGAAGGTACGGTGGGATTCGAGATGGTCAGTGATCTGTTTGTTGACTTGGCTTTCGAAGACCTTAGCTAGGCAGGGCAGGATGGATATAGGTCTGTAACAGTTTGGGTCCAGGGTGTCTCCCCCTTTGAAGAGGGGGATGACAGCGGCAGCTTTCCAATCCTTGGGGATCTCAGATGATACGAAGGAGAGGTTGAACAGGCTGGTAATAGGGGGTGCGACAATGGCGGCGGACAGTTTCAGAAATAGGGGGTCCAGATTGTCAAGCCCAGCTGATTTGTATGGGTCCAGGTTTTCCAGCTCTTTCAGAACATCTGCTATCTGGATATGGGTAAAGGAGAAGCTGGGGAGGCTTGGGCGAGTAGCAGCGGGGGGGGGCGGAGCTGTTGGCCAAGGTTGGAGTCGCCAGGTGGAAGGCATGGCCAGCCATTGAGAAATGTTTGTTGAAGTTTTCGATTATCACGGACTTATCAGTGGTGACCGTGTTATCTAGCCTCAGTGCAGTGGCAGCTGGGAGGAGGTGCTCTTGTTTTCCATGGACTTTACAGTATCCCAGAACTTTTTGGAGTTAGAGCTACAGGATGCAAATTTCTGCTTGAAAAAGGTGGCCTTTGCTTTCCTGACTGACTGCGTGTATTGGTTCCTGACTTCCCTGAACAGTTGCATATCACGGGGGCTCTTCGATGCTATTGCAGTTCGCCACAGGATGTTTTTGTGCTGGTCGAGGGCAGTCAGGTCTGGAGTGAACCAAGGGCTATATCTGTTCTTGGTTCTGCATTTTTTGAACGGAGCATGCTTGTCTAATATGGTGAGGAAGTAACTTTTAAAGAATGACCAGGCATCCTCAACTGACGGGATGAGGTCAATATCCTTCCAGGGTACCCGGGCCAGGTCGATTAGAAAGGCCTGCTCGCAGAAGTGTTTCAGGGAGCGTTTGACAGTGATGAGGGGTGGTCGTTTGACCGTGGACCCGTGGCGGATACAGGCAATGAGGCAGTGATCGCTGAGATCTTGATTGAAGACAGCAGAGGTGTATTTGGAGGGCAAGTTGGTCAGGATAATGTCTATTAGGGTGCCCATGTTTACGGATTTAGGGTTGTACCTGGTGGGTTCCTTGATGATTTGTGTGAGATTGAGGGCATCAAGCTTAGATTGTAGGACTGCCGGGGTGTTAAGCATATCCCAGTTTAGGTCACCTAACAGAACAAACTCTGAAGCTAGATGGGGAGCGATCAATTCACAGATGGTGTCCAGGGCACAGCTGGGAGCTGAGGGGGGTCGGTAGCAGGCGGCAACAGTGAGAGACTTATTTCTGGAGAGATTAATTTTTAAAATTAGAAGTTCGAACTGTTTGGGCATAGACTTGGAAAGTATGACAGAACTTTGCAGGCTATCTCTGCAGTAGATTGCAACTCCTCCCCCTTTGGCAGTTCTATCTTGACGGAAAGTGTTATAGTTGGGTATGGAAATATCAGAGTTTTTGGTGGCCTACCTAAGCCAGGATTCAGACACGGCAAGGACATCAGGGTTGGCAGAGTGTGCTAAAGCGGTGAGTAAGGCAAACTTAGGGAGGAGGCTTCTGATGTTGACATGCATGAGGCCAAGGCTTTTTCGATCACAGAAGTCAACAAATGAGGGTGACTGGGGACATGCAGGGCCTGGGTTTACCTCCACATCACCCGAGGAACAGAGGAGTAGTAGGATGAGGGTGCGGCTAAAGGCTATCAAAACTGGTCGCCTAGAGCGTTGGGGACAAGGAATAAAAGGAGCAGATTTATGGGCGTGGTAGAATAGATTCTGGGCATAATGTGCAGACCAGGGTATGGTGGGGCACGGGTACCACGGAGGCAAGCCCAGGCACTGGGTGATGATAAGAGAGGTTGTATCTCTGGACATGCTGGTCTCAATGGGTGAGGTCACCGCATGTGTGGGGGGTGGGACAAAGGAGGTATCAGAGGTACGGAGAGTGGAACTACGGGGTCCATTGCAAACCAAAACAATGATAACTAGCCTGAACAACAGTATGCAAGGCATATTGATATTTGAGAGAGACATACAATAAGGCATAAAGTGATTGCAGGTCATGATTGGGAGAGCTAGCTAAAACAGCAGGTGAGATAACAGCAGCTAGTCAGCTAACACAGCAACAGAAGGTAAAAATGGCGACGACTGGGCAGAGAGGGTCGGATTAACTACACACAGATCCTGAGTTAAGGCACAGAGCCGACAGATAAAACACAAATAAACAGAATGGAGTACCGTGAATTAATGGACAGTCAAGCAGGCATCAGCTATGTAGCCAAGTGATCATAGTGTCCAGGGGGCAGCCGTAGATGGAGTAGTGAGGCCTCCACTAAGCTAGCACGCGTTTAAAGTTAGTAGCCCGGGGGGGTGGTCTGCTCAGACGGGGGGGGTCTGCTCAGACGGAGGCCGGTTGAGGGCACCCGTTGAGGGCACGTCTGCAAACCAGACGTGGTCGTGTCGACAGAGAATCCAAGCCGGATAGCGATGGCGAAAGAGAGGTTGTGAATTGTAGAATTGTGTTTGCTAACTGGTGCTAGCTTCCTGGCTGCGCTAGCTGCAAGATAAGCTAGCAGTTAGCAGACCGGGGCAGGCAAGTTAGCCTTTGGGGGACGTCGCGATGGGGGGGAAGTCTGTTTTTGCCTCTTCGTGCGGTGACGTCGATAGACCAGTCGTGGAATTAGTAGGGTTCCAGGTAGCTCTAGGTAGCTAACAGGCCTAGTAGGTTAGCAGAATGGGCCTTCAGCGGGCGTCACGCCTGAGTGGTCTGTTGGAGTCCCCGGGCAGATTATGTCGGTATTCCAGTCGTAGAGGATAGGCGGGGTTCCGTGCTCCGTACCGGCAGTAAATGGGTCCGGGTCTTGTAGCCCAGGAGTGGGCTTCAGTGGTAGCACAGGAGCCCTAGCCAATTAGCTTCAGGCTAATTGGTGCCTGCTTCGGTGCCTGCTCCGGGATGGAAACGCTAGCCAGGAGTGGTCACCCGGGATTGTGGTTAGCTAGTTGCGAAGATCCAGATGAAAATGTTCAGAGTTTGCGGTAGGAATCCGGGGATATGGAGAGAAATAGGTCCGTTATGCTCTGGTTTTAGTCACGTTGTTCGAACTAGCGAGAGCTTTCCGAGCTAAAGGTTAGCTGATGACCGCTAGCAATGGTTTGCTAACTGATAGCTGGTAGGCAGTTAGCTGGCTATCTTCAGTAGATGGATTCCAGATCAGAAGTAAATAGAAATACTTTAGAAAAAAGCAGATCCACGCCACATTGGGTGAGGCGGGTTGCAGGAGAGTATTTAGAAGTTGAGGTTTAAGAAAGTATTTTTAAAAGATAAGCGAAGAAAAAGATGTAAAAAGATATATACAAGGGACACGGGACACGACAGGACAAAGATGTCTACACTGCTACGCCGTCTTGGAACAATAATATATAATATATAATATATATATATATAATATAATATATGATATATAATATATAAATGTGTAAAGGTGCAGCTATTACCATCACCATTAGGTTAATCTAGGTCAATAACACATATGCCAGTACATCACTGTTTACATTGTGTCTTTGTCTTTGTTTACATTTTATTTCACACCGGAAGCAACAAGGCAAGCGAAAAAAAATGATATTCAACACAACAACAGTATTTTCATTTATTGTGTTGGAATTAGTATAATATAACACAGTGCCCCTCCAAAACTAACCATATTTGGTTATATCCTACTGAGTATTTCCCACCCCCCTTTAGCTGAGACAGGTGGAAAAGTTATCTCGACAGCCCAATATTGTCAGCATACTATCAGTGTCAACATTGTATTTTTTTTCATTATTGGTTTTTCTCTTAAATTACTAATGGCATTTTCTTGTTGGCACAATAAAAGTGGCCATTGATAAAAATGATATCATTTGAATTAGTTATCAATATTGAAATGTTTAGAAATGCGGGCTTTTATTTTGAAGATTTAGTGATTACCATACAAAGCGACGTCATCGTGTGTGCTGCTTTTAGAATAATAGTTCGTCACTTCTTGGGTCATTTCTTGCATCATTTTTTGTGTGAAAATGTTTCTGAATGCACTTAGCTAGCTTTTATGTCAACAACCAAAAAAAACTTTGGATGCTGATCGAAACCGAATCTCAAACGGAGATACGTTAAGGCAGAAATACTTTACTCATGCGACGTGCACGCGCAGGCGTGGCTCACGCTCGTTTCCGCCACCCCTCCCCCTAACCCCTTTCGCGTACACGCGAAGTAATTCATTGTATCGGATTGAAACGAGGGTTATCGACGAAGCACCATTGCCCTGGGAAAACGACTACTAGCCATCTAAACAACAGGTAAAACTACTTTTGAATCACTTATCGCAATAAAAGTTTCATATGACAACATTGGTGGAGTGTAATTGTAGGATAAATTGTTAGAAAGTTGTCCCTTACCGTCGTCTGTCTCGGTTTTCCAATCGAGCCGAGGACGTCCTCGATAGCTTCCGCACTGACAGCCAACTGGCTAGTTAGCCAACACTTGACAAATAAGCTCCATTGTTTTATTACAAAGTGTTTATCCTCAAATTAATTTATTCGCTGAATCACGCCATGTAGCTAACGTATCCACAGAAGTTAGCTTGGTACACCTAGCAGTAACAAGTCAGTATTTCAAACAAACCGGCGTGTCAGTTTGTTGCTAGTTAATGTAACAATTACGTTAGCTAACTAACTTGACCAAGGCAAACTATCCAAACTCGAACGTTATCGATCATCATCACGACCATATTCTGATCAGTTAGTTAGCTATGTTAACTGTTCTCTGCCAAGTAGTGGCAGTTTTTTGTGTGGTATTTTTTTACTTTTACGTGCAATCCTGAAAGCGGGTTCTAACATTAGCTAGCTACGGTAGCTACTCTTCTTAGCTAGTTATCTAACTGTTAGCTATCAAACCCCATTTGTTTAGATCTGATTGGGTGGCTCAGCTCTACCCATAAATCGCAACTATTAGCGTTAGTCTCTAACTAGCTTTTTTTGTATTTAATTTTTTTACAATTTTCACTTCAGTGACCAGAGACTGTTTAGCTGGTGGAGAGTTAGCGAAGTGAGTTTGTTTGGAATGTGACGATCTGTTGATGTCTTGACGCCATCTTACTGAACATTTTAATGACCCACCCTATAGGGAAATGTACTTAGCTATTGTAGCTAACGTTGCCTACTTAAATTCTTGCCCGTCCTAAATAGTCGGAGTTGATGTCTGGTCAGCCAATAAACTAAAATCTGCATGACAGTTTCTGATTCTCTTGTATGTGAGGAACTTCATTGCACTGCTCATGCGGTTAATGGGGACATCACTGATCACTACGATACTGCGTGAGATAAATACTTACCCCTCGATCACACCAACAGTGTTATTGCGCAAAATGGTAGCTATGCAGCAGGGTCTGGATACGGTGCAACAAAAGTTCAACCTTCACATTCTGCTACCATTTCTGTCTAGCCATCATTTGACGACCAACCCTGTGGACACCATGCCGTGTTAGAAGCTAACGCCTCGACAGTGTAATTGCGTTTTGGTACACCAGAAGTACATTCATTTCCAATGGAACACTGTATTTGCCTTGCAGCATTTAGTTGCAGGGGCAGTTGTACTGCGTCCTGTGTGGTGCATACTTGTCGGCCACACGTCACTCAGTCTAAAATACATGGGGGCATGTTTTCCACCTTGAATGCACCATTCATTGTTGGTCCTGACTTGTGATCCTAACGTTCAACAATTAGTTTAACCCGACCATCAATTCAATAACTAAATGGACGGCATCATTCTCTCTCCCTCCTCCCTGCACACATATTTACATGAGGAACCTCACTCAACGGTTATTAGTGGGAATTACCAGCGTATGGTGTAGGGTATACACCACACCTGCAGTTTGTTCTGGATCAACAGTCTGATTGGTTAACATTGGTTGTTGAGCTTTGCCCAGGCAGGGAATTGTAGGACACTGACAGACAACCAGTGGGTTAAATATAAACTATCCCTTAACCTCTGCTGGTGCTGAACCCTGTGTTTTTTCCTCTGGGGAGGGTCATTCAAGAATACAAGTTTGGCTGTTAGCTTTGCTTTCCCCACAATGGTGTTGAAGTGTCCAGTCAATCGATCACACTGATCCTATGAGGCCACGGACGTTGTGAAAACCTGTCTCATATTGAACAGGATGTCTTGCTTGTTTCTTCATGTGTCTTCTCTCTTCCCAGGCATGGCGGCGATTCGTAAGAAGCTGGTGATCGTGGGAGATGGTGCCTGTGGGAAGACCTGTCTGTTGATAGTCTTCAGTAAAGACCAGTTCCCCGAGGTCTACGTACCCACTGTCTTTGAGAACTATGTGGCTGACATCGAGGTGGACAGCAAGCAGGTAATGCATACAGACGCAACTACACACTGTCTATTTCTCTGTTGAAGGTGTTTACCAGGTTAGGTGAAATACATAGGCCTAATTGCTATCAGGTTTTCAGGGGTGGCTTCAGTGTTGGTGTGTTCAACGGTGGCATTGCTGGTCTTGGCTGTCGTGGTATCGGCTGGTTGGGATTGAGTTGAATTTACCAGGAGCTATAGAGGCAGACGGGTATAATGGCATGGCACATGTTTATTCAGTTGACCAAGTAATAAGAACATATTAGGTGCAGCATATGCTCCTGAATAATGTAATCTAAAGTTGTAATGTAAGATCTTATGGCACTTTATTAGATAGAGGTCCGAGGGGGTTATAAACCCAGGTGCCCTGTCCTCAATATGCTTTGACTGGGTATCTGGGACGTCAAGCCTAGTTTTTATTGGCTAAATTAATTCCACTTCGTGTGTCATACTTGTAGAAGTGTCTTGCTCTAATTTCCTTTCCCCACTTACCGTTGGTAGTGAATTTTCTTTTTTCCCCTTTAGTGTGTCAGTGATGAATGCCTTCATGAAATGTTCAGTTATCCATTTTCAAAGAGTTTTGTGTTTTTCTGACGTTGTCCTCTATGCATTAGTCATTGAAGTTAACCTACCTCTAAAACCAATATCCATTTATCAAATGTTTCCAAACAATGTCCTGTGTGTTCACGAAAGTCTGCGGTAGGCAGACCTCATTAACTGTTGAATTTACATTTTACTCTTTATATATAGATGGCATATCTGTGGTTTATTTCTGTTGCTGGGTTTTTCTGATAACCCAAGTCACTAGAACACTTAACAGCTGCCGTCCATCCACATGAACACTTAACAGCTGCCGTCCATCCACATGAACACTAACAGCTGCCGTCCATCCACATGAACACTAACAGCTGCCGTCCATCCACATGAACACTAACAGCTGCCGTCCATCCACATGAACACTAACAGCTGCCGTCCATCCACATGAACACTAACAGCTGCCGTCCATCCACATGAACACTAACAGCTGCCGTCCATCCACATGAACACTAACAGCTGCCGTCCATCCACATGAACACTAACAGCTGCCGTCCATCCACATGAACACTAACAGCTGCCGTCCATCCACATGAACACTAACAGCTGCCGTCCATCCACATGAACACTAACAGCTGCCGTCCATCCACATGAACACTAACAGCTGCTGTACACATACACTTTCTACTTTGTGCAAATGTTTTTTGGTGAGGTAATAGGAGCAGCACCTTGTTCTTGTTCAGTGGGGACTAAATAGGAAATGGTTTTGAAATGGGCAGTCTTCTAAGATGAATAATAGATATATTGGATTGCTGGTAGTACGGCCCCGGTTTCAAAACAAGGTCCTGGTTTGATACATATTGCAGTTCCATATGTATATTGTATAGCAAGTCCATAAAGTATCACAATCCTCAGCGGTATAGAGATGTTTGTTGTTGCACGTCTAGCCTTATGTGGATTAGCAGTGGTGGTTGTCTCCTCTGTACTAGGTGGAGCTGGCTCTGTGGGATACAGCTGGCCAAGAGGACTACGACAGGCTTCGCCCCCTCTCCTACCCCGACACTGACGTCATCCTCATGTGCTTCTCCATTGACAGCCCAGACAGTTTGGGTGAGGTCACACACACACACTCAGACTTGCCCTCTGTCTTACCATCATCAGCACAGTTTCCTTTTATGTCCATTGCCATTACGGGAATAAAGGTGGTTTGTTCAGCCAATTCTGGCTAGTGAAGTACTCACTCACACATAAGCATAAGACAGCAATAGCTCTTCTCCAACCTTCTGTACTGTACACTACCTACAGCTGGCTTAACGTACTGGGGCATTGGCGCGTGTGCCTGTCTGACCCCCCCCCAACCTTTTGCTCTTTTACAGAGAATATTCCAGAGAAATGGACTCCCGAGGTCAAACACTTCTGTCCCAATGTTCCCATCATCCTCGTAGGCAACAAGAAGGACCTGCGCAATGATGAACACACACGCCGCGAGCTGGCCAAGATGAAACAGGCACGTAGGAAGAACCCCAATGTTTCCCATCTCTACACCAACTCGTCAGATGGTTAACAAACTGGGCTGAGAAATAAAGTTCCACATTAGCCACGAAGCTTTTGGGGAACCGGTCCTAGGTCTAGACCAGGGATGGGCAACTTTGATGGGGGTGGGGGCCACAAAATCCGAACTCATCTTGAGGGACCGCAGTTGCCCGGGGGATCTGCGTACCCACATCCATCCCTCCCACATTGTGAGCAAAACATATTAGTGGCCCCCCTCTTGACAGCGGGATACATTGTTGAAGTTTTAGAGTTAATTTCCTGCAATTTTACACATTTTGCCACAAGGGTGGAAAGAATTGTTAGTAGTTTTTAATATGATATCTGAGTGAGACTGACTAGTGAAATCTATGGGGCATCTGGCAATGTTCCCTCATTCTTTCCGGCACTGGTTTGCTGAGCGCAAACTTAAACATTGAAAATGAAGTGTTACTTCCAGCGTGTGTTTACTGTGAACACTGCGGCTGTACCCGCTTTAAGTTAACAGTTTCCAATTAGGCTACTGTGGCTATATGATCACAATGTGGTCCTACCAGAGTTGCCTACCACCAAAAACAATATAAGAAAATGCATCCCATAACATTTAAACATGGAAATAGCTGTTCTATCATTCAGCCTACAGTAGCAGCCAACGTGTGGTGTTTAATGTAGGCCTACATTCCACAAGACTTTCGAAAAGAATATGCCGGGCTTGACATTAACCTGTTTATCCACTTGTCCTTCAGACAAGGTGACTGAAAATGTTTGATGAAAGAAACCACTTTCAAAATAAAATGCATTGTTATTCCCATACCATTATTACAGAGAATCAGACAATTGATACGAGGGCCTTAAAAAGTGCCTACTGGCCGCCAGTTTATTTTAAATATTTTTATTTGACCTTTTATGTAACTAGGCAAGTCAGTTAGAACAGATTCTTATTTATAATGACGGCCTTTTCCATCCCTGGCATATACCATTCAACTGTATCACTCTTTCCCCATTATATGGTCAGTGTATTGGTTGTCCTGACAGTGTCTCTTAACTCTGTAGGAGCCAGTGAAGCCAGAGGAGGGCCGCGACATGGCCAACAGGATTGGAGCGTTCGGCTACATGGAGTGCTCAGCCAAGTCGAAGGATGGGGTGCGGGAGGTGTTTGAGATGGCCACCAGGGCGGCGCTACAGGCCCGGAGGGGCAAGAAGAGCAATAAATGTCTCCTGCTGTAGAGTGCATGACAGGACCATGTACCAGGGGCTCTGGCAAGTGTGTGGTTGGAGAAGCACCCGTTTACATCCCACCAAATCCCTGACCCCCTCCTCCACCCCCCTCACACTCGCCGGCCGCTGGAGCTTGTCTCCTTGCTTTGGGAGATGATCCCTGAACGTAGATTTTTTTCTAGGTTTTTTTTTTTTTTTGTACTCATTTTTAAAAAGTCATGGAAAACATTTATCAGTATTTAAATTGGAGGTGAGGGGAGAACCCGGGACTGCTTTTTGTTTTAAAATGCTTTACCTTGAAATCTTTCCCCTTCCAAATGCTGTTGTTGGGCCTGTCGGGAGAAGGGCTGGCCTCGGGACTGCCAGTTAAGTGCTCTGCCTGCCTGGACTCTGTGTGTTGGCTGCTTTCAGTTTGTTTGGAACACAAACAGGGCTGATAACTGCTTTAAATTGTAGTCTCTGTTATGTACAAATCATTCTTAGTTTTTGGATGTGAAACCGTAAAGTAAGTGTTGAAACAAATAAACAGGAAAACATGATGTATGCAAATCTGTAAATATAAGGCATGGGTATATTCATATGTACACACGTACATAACTGGAAACTGTATTTTTAAACTAGCCTTAGTTACATTGTGTAATAAATTACATTCTTTAACACATTTCCTTTTTTTGTGGTGTGGGAATTGAATGACTGCGCTAGAATGAGGATGTTTTTCTGAGATGTTAAAGGTTGAGAACCACCTGACAACAATCTAATTTATTTGACAAAGCCCTTTTTAGATCAGTGGTTGTTACGAAACGCTTAACAGATACCCTAAAGAGCAAGCAATGCAGAAGCAGTGGCCAGGAAAAACTTCCTAGCCTTAGAAGGAAGAAACCTGGAGTGCTCAGTGGTGACCAGTCCAAATCTGGGTTGGCTATTTTGACAAAGCTTGGGGTCAATAAGGATTCCAAGTTTATAATGTATTTTTTTTTATACAATTACATTCTTGTAGAATATTAGTCAATTAGGCTGTTTGTAAGAAGGTCAAGCTTCTAGCCCCTTACATTATGTTACAATTGGATAATACATTACAACTTCATAGCTGGCACAAAATATTTCGTGCCAGGTTAGAGACAAGTCATTCTGTTTGCGGAGCTTCAATATTTGTCTGCTGTCAAGACTGCAACTGAAAAAACAACGGATAACCATTTGAGGCAGCAAAATCTTACACAGCTGCTAAAAAGGAAGGAAACCCGTCACCGAGCCCCCACCTTCGGCCGGTTACACCCAAACACCCATCTCGAGAAAGGCTGATGTATTGCACAGCTTCGCTCTTTCTTGTGCAAGGATTGAGAGGAGCCGTGACATGAGACTAGAGCTGAAAAAGCCTCCGTTGCCGCCTTTTCGTTCTCGGCCTGTTCTCTCAGCCTCCACCGACCGAGACCGGTTTGGTAGTAGCGCACTGTAGAGTCAAACTGCTGCTTTATATACCGGGCTATTTTTAGCCTCAGAGTGAAACTATTTTTAACCAATATGAGCTCATCTTTCTCTGAGCCGCCCAATGAGGGGGGTGGGTCGTTTGGAGGCGGGTTAAACAACGAGTTAGGCCTATCTGCTGTGAGTGGCTGCTCTACCTGCCCAGTGTTTAATATTTTACCGAAACGACACAGATTGCCTTGCAGTGATTCATCGGCGCCAAAATGTTTTGGACTCGCCCAGATGAAAAACACAATACCCATGGTCAGGTTTTTTGGTCTGAACTATTTTTTATGACACTTTGTTGCTTCTGGAAAGCTAAGACGATGGTCCGTTCCCACAGTGTATCGAAGTCACCGCCAGTCTGTCAATCCACAAATGACTCAGTGAAGAGCCGTTACAAAAACAGTATCCGGATGTCTAGGCTTGTTTTTACCTAGTAGGTTGCTCTTTCTGGCCTTGACATATGCTACACCTAATAATAACAGTAAAACTAGATTAGAAATGGCAACACTTGATCAGATAACCCATCACATTATTGTGAAATCTAGACAGTCTATCTCACACTCGAGCGTTCTATTTACCTAGAGCTATCATCCTTCTGCAAATTCCATTTCACATTCCTAGAATGTAGTAGGCCTAGCCCTATAACACATACTGCCTACAAGTCTGATAACAAGTTTCACCCATAACCCATTCCAAAGGGCTGTAAAGAAAAAAGATAAAGACGTGGCCTTGATGTGCGAGATTCTTGTCCTTTGTCCACCAGCGCAGGTAACAAGATACTGACATAACTACTGTAAATCGCTCTGGATAACAGCGTCCGCTAAACGACTAAAATGTCAAATGCTTCAGAATTAAGTTCAAGATAAACTTACAGTTGCGATCACTAGGTACATTTTAATGGTTTATTATCGATTAGCATGTTATCTTATTATTTTTGTAAATGATTTTGAACTCCACAGGTGAGTGACATGGGTAAAAGACGGTGATCCCTTATTGTCACCAATCTCTTGCAACCACGAAGCCAAGATCATGCAAATCCTGTGCCCACTGCCCAGTCCCAAGACAAGTAGTTCGGTCACCCATTTCTTTATCTACGAGTGCATGAATAGGGGTGGTTTTGGGACATGACGGTCTGCAACGTTTTTCTTATTTTCCACTTGCATTCTTGCAGCGACGCCTTTTGGTAAATTACTGTAGTTGCACTTTGTCTCAAATGGTGTTGGCCACTGGGTAGTCTAAGCCACATGGTGGCGCCAAGGCCCTATGATTATGAAAAAGGACACAAGTAGTAGACAACCGAAAGCCTGGCATTTAAAATGCATAATTCCTTCTGCCCTACCACGAGGTCAATTTGGCAATTGATTTTATGCTACTCTGCCGTAAGATGTGACATATAGAGACAATGTTAATAGGTCTGGTTAATTTGCTTCTCAAAGAGACAAAGAAACAAAACAATTAGCTATAGTGACTTTCATTAGCCACAAATTAGCAATACTTCTTAGAAACAATAGTTAGAAGTACTACTACTAAGTAGTAAGAATAAGATAGTAGAGGAGAAACAAACAATAAATGAAAGGTCATCTGGTGGGGGAGGTGGTCTGGAGTTGAAAGAGTTTCCAAGCACACCATAAGCTGAAAAATACAAGGACAACAGGTCAGAAAAGGGCAAATTAGTGTTAGCCTAGTTAATTAAAGCAAAATATCAATTGTAATATTTGGGTCATACAAGTGATGTAAATCCCACAGAAAACTTTGACCTTGATCTCAATACTAAAAACACTTCCCCTCATTTTACTCGTCCCCATGTCCTTTCAGCTCAGCTCAATATTTACCCTGGCCATTTTCAATGCGCTGATGTTGTCTCTAGAATTGGAACCTTCCTTCTCCCTCTTTTCGAGCTTCCTGGCCTCTTTCTTCTAAGCTCTCTCCTTCTCCCACTCTGTCCAGCGGTCTTCCAGCTTCTGCCTCTTCTGTTCAGCCTTCAGCAGCTTTGCCCAGGTTAATTTGCTCCTGCTCTGTGTGGGTGATGTCATACGCCCCCTAGTACCCCATTCTGTCTCCTTTCTGCATTTCGTTGTAATTGGTTTGCTCAACCCTCTTCTTTTTTATTTATTTATTTTTTCTTTTACCGTTATTTTACCAGGTAAGTTGACTGAGAACACGTTCTCATTTGCAGCAACGACCTGGGGAATAGTTACAGGGGAGAGGAGGGGGATGAATGAGCCAATTGTAAACTGGGGATTATTAGGTGACCATGATGGTTTGAGGGCCAGATTGGGAATTTAGCCAGGACACCGGGGTTAACACCCCTACTCTTACGATAAGTGCCATGGGATCTTTAATGACCTCAGAGAGTCAGGACACCCGTTTAACGTCCCATCCGAAAGACGGCACCCCACACAGGGCAGTGTCCCCAATCACTGCCCTGGGGCATTGGGATATTTTTTAGACCAGAGGAAAGAGTGCCTCCTACTGGCCCTCCAACACCACTTCCAGCAGAATCTGGTCTCCCATCCAGGGACTGACCAGGACCAACCCTGCTTAGCTTCAGAAGCAAGCCTGCAGTGGTATGCAGGGTGGTATGCTGCTGCTGGCGGCTGGTAGCGGTCTTTAACCTCTCCATTCACCCAGAATCACCTTCCTTCATTGCCCTTCCTCTTCTTGAGCTCTTCACTTCCTTCCTCCTCTCTGGGGTCCTTCCCCTCCTCCTCATTGGCACGTGCCTCCATCTTCCTAGTCTCACCACTGAGGCTGGAGCTCTCGCCGCCACTGGACTCTCTCCTCCTCTATCACTAAGGAAGGGCTTTGAGTTCCTCTTCAGCTGGTCAATGTAGTTCCTCCATTGAGTTTTGTAGGATTTGGCCTCGGCCTGGAATTCAGTGTCCCAAGCCTCCTGGAGGAGCTGCTGCTTAGCCTCTCAGAGCTCTTCAAGGGGAATGATCTATCCCCTGTAAACCACATCTACATCTACACGTTCTCATCAAACTCAATGTCCAGTACCTAATATTGGGCCTCGGCAGCAGCCATCGTGGCCTCTGGGGCTTGGCTAGGCTCTGGATTTTGGTCGGACTCTAGAGCTGGGTCATTCTGGGTCTGGAGCCAACAGTCAGATGTGAGGTCGGCCTGAGACCTTCCCTTGCAGACAATGAACCTGGACACGGGAACAGCCACAGCCGGCTGCCACTTCTTGTTCTCATTCTGCACCTTATTCTGCACCTTCTCCAGATACATCCCTTCCCAGGTTTTCTCCCTCCTCTGTCGCCTTTCCTCTCCAACCGGTCTATCCTCTGCCATCTTCTATTAGATAAGACAAGGACTTTATTACACATCATCATCAAGCATACACACTGACAAATCCAAATTTATACAGACAATACATACAAACCTGTTTTTGTCCAGGTTGGTAAGACTCTCCATCTCTCTGAGTCTGTTGAACTCCCTCAATCTATCCTGCTGTTTCACAGCCAAGTGGGTCTCTCCCTCGGTCATTAGAACTGTCTCCCTCAGTCTCTCATCCCACTGGTTTTCCACCTCATGATGCCTCTGCTCTTCCTTATCTCTCTCTCCTCCTCCGTCTCTTTCTCCAAAGCCTTCTGCCTCAGCTCTTCTGCCCGTATTTCCTTCTTTAAGCCAGCTTTTTCTTTCTCTCCCTTTCCTTCTCCAGCTCTCTCTCTCTCCTCTCTTTGTCCTTTGAATGCGAACACTGAGTAATTAAACAAGGATACTCTTGGACTCTACAGCTGAGCTGTTAACTCAGCTGATATTCTCAAGCTATAATAACAACATCACAATTCAAAGAAATAAGTCTGTCGTATCATATCTGATGGCTTTCCTTCTCTACCTGTTTCTCCATGTCCTCTTGGCCTGTCTCACCATCCTCTACCAGCAACTCTCTCTGATTCAGGGTTTCTCATGATCCCACTCTGTTTTTGCAATTACAGTTTTACATGCTTTATTAACTATCACAATGCTACAACTACCATCTACTACTACTGTACTGCAGTTGCTACTAATGATAATCCTATCATAATATCTGCCTCACCTGCTACCGTCTCATTCTCTAAACTGCTGCTGTTTCTTTCGAGAGGCTTTGTTCATCGTAGTCATTCTGAGCTGATAGTCCTAGTCTTTCATGTTCTGGTCTTCCCGGCAGAAGAGTTTTGAATTCCTCCATCGCTGCATCCTTCTTGCTCTCTGTCTCTTCTGAAGCTTTTCTCTTTCTCCAAACTCTATCTTCTCCCTTAGAACTATCTCCATATTCCTTGCCATTTTTCTCTGGGTCTCCTTTTCTTTCGCCATCTCTCTCTTTCTCTCTCGTCCTCTAACTCCTCTCTTCTCTCCACCTCTCTCTGGATCCTTCTCTTGCACCTTACAGTTAGGCTTCTCCTGGCCTCCTGCGCTCTCTCCACTTCTCCTTCTCGTTCCTCCTCCATTTGACAGAGTTCGTCTCTCAAGCGCTCTACCTCGCTCTCGCTCTACTTACACCTCTCCATTCCTTTGTGCATCAAGTTGTTACACTTGCACCTCAGATTTACAGTGATGGTCTTTGTTCTCACGGGTTTGTTCTTAAATACATTTTGACCGCTGACCCACGGGTTAAGATTGTTCAATTTATCCGCCATTTTTAATTCTGTAAAACATAGAAATCCACTTTGGATTCCACTTCCATCATAGAAAATAGTGTTGTATATCTCAGAGGAGATGTCAGTTCGTTAATAGGGGAACGGAAGAGTGTCCTTTCCTTCTTGATAGCCACCATTCATGGAGATAGTCATGTGTAGGCTATCCTACCTGAGGCCTTCACGGAAGAGTTTTGATATCTGCCACACCCTCTTTGATTCAGCTTTTGTTTTGTCAGAGGAGAAATGCATGTGTAACGGATGTGAAATGGCTAGCTAGTTAGCGGGTACGCGCTAATAGCGTTTCCATCAGTTACGTCACTTGCTCTGAAACCTAGAAGTAGTGGTTCCCCTTGCTCTGCAAGGGCCGCGGCTTTTGTGGAGCGATGGGTAACGACGCTTCGTGGGTGTCAGTTGTTGATGTGTGCAGAGGGTCCCTGGTTCGCGCCCGTGTCGGGGCGAGGGGCCGCGATAAAGTTATACTGTTACACATGCACATGTTTAAAAAACAATGTGCTTCTTGCTACGTAAAAATAAATACTATAAAATGTATTGCACAACTTACTTTGTTGGTTTTTATCACATTTATTTTGGGATCCACCCCAGTAAACCTAATTTGTCTGATGATGTGCGAGTGGAGGTCAGTCTCATTTCATACAAGGGCATTTTCGTCCACGTTCCCTCTCTTCGTTGCCTCTCCTAGATTACCTTTGACCTTTTTCAAAAGGAGGCAAGAGAGGATGGAGGAGAGAGGACACAGGAGTTTAGCAAATTCAATTGAGAAATGGCCATTGACTTGAATGGGGATGACCTTTCTATTCATTCTATTTCCATGGTTACCGCCACCTCTAACCCTAAAACTTGACCCTCATGGCCACACCCACACTGATCGCTTCTACCAATTTCCGTTATTTACTAGGACCATGGGCCTATTCATAAAAACACCCATTTGAACTTCTTTTTTTTACCCATGGCATACCCGGTGTCTTTTTACATTTTACAATTGCATTTATACTTGAGTCAGAAAGTTGCAATTGCGACACTTCTACAGTCTATGGTCACACAGATCATTTTGATAAATCTAGCTATGTCTACTCACCAAAATCCACCACTCAACTGTCTGTCTCTGTCTGTTCCCCACTATCGAAGCTCTTGCATTGTAATTCTTTAGGTTCTTTCCCCGTGACAACTATGGCATTATGTTTTGTGACGTCATCAACAAACCATGAACATAGTATTTCGATTGTTCTATCCATTCCACATCATGCCTTACTGTTACATCATTGAAAATCATGACCGGATAGTATTTATGCAGGCCAAACAACTCATTGATAAAGTAATTGATATGAACAATACTACTAATATCTTAAATAGATATGCTAGCAGGTCAACCACCCTTGCTAGTAGTCAACTCAACCCCAAAAAATCATGCCATTTCAGTTTTTTTAAATTTAACTTTTAAACATTTTCCTTGTCATAAAATCAAAACAGGTAAAGGGAAAATGGACGCTGTATTCATTCTCAAGGCTGTACCCATAGTAGTCATGAGAGGGCAGCGCAGTTACAGACGCATAAATATCATACTCCCAAAACATGTAAACCTCTCACCACTACAATAGCAGGGGGGTATGATATTTGTGCGTCTGTAACTTTCTCACTTATCATTATTCACGATTCATTCAGAACTATCCGTAATCATGGTAGCATCCACATTAATGTAGAAGTGTTTAGAAACATATTCTATTCTTATTTACATAAAAAGTGACTCCAAAATGAGACGATACATTTTTACAAAATAATCTGAAACACAACCATAACAAACAGCAAATGCATCCAACAAGTTTAAAGAGTCACAAACTTGATGCAATCATTGTGTGCTAGGAATATGGGACCAAATACTACACTTTGGACTACTTTAATACTTTAGTCCTCTAAAATGGGGGGGGGGACTATGTACAAAAGGTGGTGTAATTTCTAAACGGTTCACCCAGTATGGATACCCTCAAATTAAAGCTGACAGTCTGCATTTTAACCTGTATTATGTATTAACCTGTATAATGTATTATTTCAAATCCAAAGTGCTGGAGTACAGAGCCAAAACAACAAAAGATGTGTCACTGTCCAAGACTTTTGTAGCTCACTGTACCGCTAAGCAGCTGTAGGATCTTAATTTGATCATTCTTTTGCTGCTGAGAATTTCCCTTGTCACGCCCTGGCCTTATTATTCTTTGTTTTCTTGATTATTTTAGTTAGGTCAGGGTGTGACATGGGTAATGTTTATGTTTTGTTGGTTTTGGATGTTTATTTGGTAAAGGGGTTATGGGGTGTAAAATATGGTTTTGTGTTTAGTGTAGATGTCTAGCGTTGTCTATGTTGGTGAGTGATCTAGAAGAGTCTATGGTTACCTGAATGAGTTCCCAATTAGAGACAGCTGATGTCGGTTGTCTCTGATTGGGAGCCTTATTTAGGGTAGCCATGGGCTCTCATTAATGGTGGGTAATTGTCTATGTCAGAACGTTTGTAGCCTGTCTGTCTATGCACAACGTTTGTAGCTTCACGGTCGTTTTGTTATTTTGTATAGTTTGTATTAAGTGTTCGTCTTTCATTTAAATAAATTCATTATGACTGCATACCTTGACGCGTATTGGTCCGACCCATGCTTCTCCTCTTCAGACGAAGAGGAGGAGAACGATCGTGACAGAATTACCCACCATAGGACCAAGCGGCATGGAAGGCGGCAACAGGACATACCTACACAGGATCTCTGGAGTTGGGAGGAGGAATTGGAAGAAGATCCATGGGCACAACCTGGAGAATATCGCCTCCCTCGTGAAGAGCTGGAGGCAGCGAAAGCCGAGAGGAGGCGATATGAGGAGGCAGCACGGAGACAAGGCTGGAGACCCGTGAGTACACCCCAAAAATTTCTTGGGGGGGGCCTTAAAGGGAGGGTGGCGAAGTCAGGTAGGAAACCTGCGCCTACTCCCTGTACTTACCGTGGAGAGCGGGAGTACGGGCAGACACCGTGTTACGCAGTAGAGCTCACGGTGTCTCCTGTACGCGTGCATAGCCCGGTTCGGTACATTGCAGCTCCACGTATCGGCCGGGCTAGACTGAGCGTTGAGCCATATGTCATGAAGCCGGCCCAACGCATCTGGTCACCAGTGCGTCTCCTCGGGCCGGCGTACATGGCACCAGCCTTACGCATGGTGTCCCCGGTTCGCCTACATAGGCCGGTGCGGGTTATTCCACCTCCCCGCACTGGTCAGGCGACGGGGAGCATAGAACCAGGTAAGGTTGGGCAGGCTCGGCGTTCAAGGGAGCCAGTACGCCTGCACGGTCCGGTATTTCCGGCGCCACCTCCCCGACCCAATCCAGTACCACCAGTGCCTCCTCCACGCACTAGCTATATGGTGCGTGTCTCCAGCCCTTTACCACCAGTGTCTAAACCACGCACCAAGCCTCCTGTGTGTCCCCAGAGTCCTGTGCATCCTGTTGCTGCTCCCCGCACTAGCCCTGAGATGCGTGTCCCCAGCCCGGTGCCACCAGTCCCGGCACCACGCACCAGGCCTACAGTGCGCCTCAGCCGGCAGGAGTCTGCCGTCTGCACAGCATTGACTGAACTGCTCGTCTCCCCAGCGCCATCTGAGCCATCCGTCTCCCCAGCGCCATCTGAGCCATCCGTCTCCCCAGCGCCATCTGAGCCATCCGTCTGCAATGAGCCTGCAAAGCCGCCCGTCTGCCATGAGCCTGCAAAGCCGCCCGTCTGCCATGAGCCCACTGAGCCGTCCGCCAGACAGGAGCCGCTAGAGCCGCCAGCCAGACAGGAGCCGCTAGAGCCGCCAGCCAGACAGGAGCCGCTAGAGCCGCCAGCCAGACAGGAGCCGTTAGAGCCGTCCGTCAGACAGGATCTGCCAGAGCCGCCAACCAGACAGGATCTGCCAGAGCCGCCAACCAGACAGGATCTGCCAGAGCCGCCAACCAGACAGGATCTGCCAGAGCCGCCAGCCAGCCATGAGCAGCCAGATCCGTCAGCCAGCCATGAGCAGCCAGATCCGTCAGCTAGCCATGAGCAGCCAGATCCGTCAGCTAGCCATGAGCAGCCAGATCCGTCAGCTAGCCATGAGCAGCCAGATCCGTCAGCTAGCCATGAGCAGCCAGATCCGTCAGCTAGCCATGAGCAGCCAGATCCGTCAGCTAGCCATGAGCAGCCAGATCCGTCAGCTAGCCATGAGCAGCCAGATCCGTCAGCTAGCCATGAGCAGCCAGATCCGTCAGCTAGCCATGAGCAGCCAGATCCGTCAGCTAGCCATGAGCAGCCAGATCCGTCAGCTAGCCATGAGCAGCCAGATCCGTCAGCTAGCCATGAGCAGCCAGATCCGTCAGCTAGCCATGAGCAGCCAGATCCGTCAGCCAGCCATGAGCAGCCAGATCCGTCAGCCAGCCATGAGCAGCCAGATCAGTCAGCCAGCCATGAGCAGCCAGATCTGTCAGCCAGCCATGGGCTGTCCCTCAGTCCGGAGCTGCAGTCCCTCAGTCCGGAGCTGCAGTCCCTCAGTCCGGAGCTGCCATTCCTCAGTCCGGAGCTGCCCCTTACCCTGGAGCTGCCCCTTCCCCTGGTGCTGCCCCTTACCCTGGTACTGTCCCTGACCCTAGTACTGCCCCTGACCCTGGTACTGCCCCTGACCCTGGTACTGCCTCTTACCCTGGTACTGCCCCTTAGTCTGGAACTGCCCCTGAATGCAATGGGGTTAATGTGGAGGGGGGTCGTTTGGAGGAGGCCTAGGAGGTGGTTAGGTACTGTGGTGACGTGGGGACTACGACCAGAGCCGGAGCCGCCACCGTGGAGGGGAGCCCACCCAGACCCTCCCCTAGACTGTGTATGGTGCGCCCGGAGTTCGCGCCTCAAGGGGGGGGTTATGTCACGCCCTGGCCTTATTATTCTTTGTTTTCTTGATTATTTTAGTTAGGTCAGGGTGTGACATGGGTAATGTTTATGTTTTGTTGGTTTTGGATGTTTATTTGGTGAAGGGGTTATGGGGTGTAAAATATGGTTTTGTGTTTAGTGTAGATGTCTAGCGTTGTCTATGTTGGTGAGTGATCTAGAAGAGTCTATGGTTACCTGAATGAGTTCCCAATTAGAGACAGCTGATGTCGGTTGTCTCTGATTGGGAGCCTTATTTAGGGTAGCCATGGGCTCTCATTAATGGTGGGTAATTGTCTATGTCAGAACGTTTGTAGCCTGTCTGTCTATGCACAACGTTTGTAGCTTCACGGTCGTTTTGTTATTTTGTATAGTTTGTATTAAGTGTTCGTCTTTCATTTAAATAAATTCATTATGACTGCATACCTTGACGCGTATTGGTCCGACCCATGCTTCTCCTCTTCAGACGAAGAGGAGGAGAACGATCGTGACATCCCTTTACAGAAGGAAATGCAAATTTGTAGTGTATTTAAGTAAAAAACAAAAACTAAAGTTTATAATTTCCACTTAGAAAATGCAAACTAACAAAAAATGCATCAACCCCTACAATTATACACATTGGAGTACTTTAATACACATATAAGTGAGTATTTGTCCTTGTGTCTTCAAGACACCAACAGTTATTTTGATTAGTTATTGGCTATGGTAGACATACAGTGCCTTCGGAAAGTATTCAGACCCCTTGACTTTTCCCACATTTTTTTTTACGTTACAGCCTTATTCTAAAATGGATTAAATAAAACTAATAAAAACCTCAGCAGTCTACACACAATACCCCATAATGACAAAGTGAAAACAGGTTTTTAGAAAGTTTAGCAAATTTATTACAAATAAAAAAACAGAAATACCCAATTTACATAAGTATTCAGACCTTTTGCTGTGAGACTCAGAATTGTATCCTGTTTCCATTGAATTGAATTTATTTTGGGTAACAGACATATACAACAAACGTACAATGTGGACCCAGAGGATATCACTTGAAAGTATTAATTAAAATGCTTGCTTCCAAAGTGGTGCTCGATGGTCAAAACAAGAACACATATAATGATTAAAAGGCAAGACAAAATGACAAACAACCATAAATACATTCATTTATATTGACATCCTATAAAGTGGCACTATTCACTGCACTTCTCCATAAACTTAAAAGATCAACCATATTCATTTCACATTAAAACAATCTATTAATTTCACCTCATACCGATCCTTCAAATAAATACACCTGACCAGCAGTAAGGAGCACAAGGGGCAGTAGAGTGGTTTCTCTTACTTAGACAACCTTGTCCAAATGAAAACCTTTGCCTGCTTTTTAAAGCTATTTTTACTTTTTCTTTGCTTGATCTCTAAGGGGAGGCTATTCCACAGACAAATGTCTGTATGGAAAAACATGTTCCTCGCAGTACTGTTTACTCTTGGGATTTTACAAGACATAACACCAGGTCTGGTATTGTGACTGTGTTGGTCATAGACCATATCAATGTGGTTTTTCATGTAACCTGGGGCATGATTATTTAAGATGTTAAACATATGATGGAGTTTAAGTTGCTCCACTCTGGACTCCAAAGCCAACAAGCCCACCTCCCGGGACTCCTGTACCCCTATGTGGGTCCTAGGGGGGACATTTAGCATATACCTGATAACATTATTTTGCAGGACCTGCATTCTCTTTTTCAGCTTTTTTGATAGCCCACTATACCAAGCAGAGCAGGCATAATCAAAATGACGCTGAATCAAGGTTGAGACAAGCAGTTTCTCAACATTAATGTTAAAATATCTAGTGTTACGATATAAACATTTCAATTTATTTGCCATTTTTTAAAGAATTTTAGCAGCAATCAGGTCTCCAGAAAGGGATTGATCTAGGGACACACCAAGATAAGATACACTTGTTTTAGAATCAATCTCCTTGCCTGCACAGATTACCGTTATCTTGTCAGCCCTAAGCAATCTACGTTTTGTTCCAAACAAAATCGATTCAGTTTTTCCCAAATGTAGTGACAATTTGTTGTCAGACAACCAATCTCTAACAAAATGCAATTCCTTACTCAGGGCCTCCTCTATGTAAACTGTATCCTTCCCTGATACCAGTATGGCTGAATCATCAGCATAAAGCAAGAGTTTGCACTTTACTGTATCTGGCATATCATTAACGTATATAATAAATAAGAGAGGCCCTAAAATTGATCCCTGCGGGACTCCACAGGATATTTCTTTGGCCTCTGACAGAACATCACCAACATTACATACAGTTGAAGTTGGAAGTTTATTTTAAGAATGTGAAATGTCAGAATGATAGTAGAGAGAATGATTTATTTCAGATTCTATTTCTTTCATCACATTCGCAGTGGGTCAGAAGTTTACATACCCTCAATTAGTATTTGGTAGCATTGCCTTTAAATTGTTTAAAGGCAATGCTTCGGGTAGCCTTCCACAAGCTTCCCACAATAAGTTGGGTGAATTTTGGCCCATTCCTCCTGACAGAGCTGGTGTAACTGAGTCAGGTTTGTAGGCCTCCTTGCTCGCACACGCTTCTTCAGTTCTGCTCACAAATGTTCTATAGGATTGAGGTCAGGGCTTTGTGATGGTCACTCCAATACCTTGACTTTGTTGTCCTTAAGTCATTTTGTCACAACTTTGGAAGTATGCTTGGTGTCATTGTCCATTTGGAAGACCCATTTGTGAGATTTGGAAGCTTTAACTTCCTGACTGATGTCTTGAGATGTTGCTTCAATATATCCACATAATTTTCCTCCCTCATGATGCCACCTGTTTTGTGAAGTGCACCAGTCCCCCTGCAGCAAAGCACCCCCACAACATGAGGCTGCCACCCCTGTGCTTCACGGTTGGGATGGTGTTCTTCGGCTTGCAAGCTTCCCCCCTTTTCCTCCAAACACAATGATGGTCATTATGGCCAAACAGTTCTATTTATGTTTCAGCAGACCAGAGGACATTTCTCCAAAAAGTACGATCTTTGTCCCCATGTGTAGTTGCAAACCATAGTCTGGCTTTTTTATGGCGGTTTTGGAGCAGTGGCTTCTTTCTTGCTGAGCGGCCTTTCAGGTTATGTCGATATAGAACTCGTTTTACTGTGGATATAGATACTTTTGTACCTGTTTCCTCCAGCATCTTCACAAGGTCCTTTGCTATTGTTCTGGGATTGATTTGACTTTTCGCACCAAAGCACGTTCATCTCTAGGAGACAGAACGTGTCTCCTTCCTCAGCGTTATGACGGCTGCGTCGTCCCATGGTGTTTATACTTGCATACTATTTTTTGTACAGTTGAACGTGGTACCTTCAGGCGTTTGCAAATTGCTCCCAAGGATGACCCAGACTTGTGGAGGTCTTTCTTTTGATGTTCCCATTATGTCAAGGAAAGAGGTACTGAGTTTGAAGGTAGGCCTTGAAATACATCCTCAGGCACACCTCCAACTGACTCAAATTAAGTCAATTAGCCTATCAGAAGCCATGACATAATTTTCTGGCATTTTCCAAGCTGTTTAAAGGCACAGTCAACATAGTGTATATGAACTTCTGACCCACTAGAATTGTGATACAGTGAGTTAAAGGTGAAATAATCTGTCTGTAAACTATTGTTGGAAAAATGACTTGTGTCATGCACAAAGTAGATGTCCTAACCGACTTGCCAAAACTATAGTTTGTTAACCAGAAATTTGTGGAGTGGTTGAAAAACAAGTTTTAATCACTCCAACCTAAATGTATGTAAACCTCCGACTTCAACTGTACTTGTGTTCTGTTGGTCAGATGAGACCTAAACCAATTCACTGCTATATAATTTAGACCCGTGCATTTCCGTTTCATCAGGAGAATATCGTGGTCCACAGTGTCAAAAGCTTTCTGCAAGTCTAACATGACCATACCTGTATAGTTCCCCTTCTCACTTCCCTGCTTGATGTGGATAAGGAAGTATCAGTGGAATGAGCTGTTCTATAGCCAGATTGTAGTTCATAAAGAGGTGTGTGCTCGAGAAAGTCTCCCTCAAGTTGATTTTAAAAAAAGGAATCTCTCAACAACTTTGGATAAGGTGCTGAGGATTGACACAGGCCTGTAGTTTCCTACATTTGTTTACTGCTCGTCTTGTTGAGTGGAACCACCCGGGCTGTTTTGAGATTCTTGGGAAATGTACCACTACTAATAGAAAGGTTTACAATATGCGTTATCGTTTTAGCAGTGACACAAGCACTATCCTTTATGAATCTCGCAGGAAGGTTATCCAGCCCAGTTTCTTTGTTTGTGCTCACTGAGCATTGTAGACTGGAAACGTTGTCCTCTGTTACCATGCGCAGCTCAAACAAATCATTTGTCATACCTTTGCTATGGTAAAAGTGGTTAATGAAAGACTGGCCATAGTGTCCAGAGCAGGTGGGTAACTTCTTAACCAGAGATGAGGCTATAGTTGTCACGGCCGTCAAAAGAAGAGGACCAAGGCGCAGCGTGGTGAGCGTACATTTTATTTTTATTTAGAAATAACGCAGAACAAAACAATCAACACTACAAAACAACCGTGAAGCTAAAGGCTTTAGTGCCACCAAACAAAGACAACTTCCCACAAAGACAGGTGGGAAAAAGGGCTACCTAAGTATGGTTCTCAATCAGAGACAACGATAGACAGCTGTCCCTGATTGAGAACCCTACCCGGCGAAAACATAGAAATACAAATAATAGAACATAGAATACCCACCCCAACTCACACCCTGACCAAACCAAAATAGAGACATAAAAAGGATCTCTAAGTTCAGGGCGTGACAATAGTGGTAAAAAATGTGTTAAAATAATTTGCAACCTTTGCCTGTTCATAACATAAAACATCCTCAATATCCAGGCCAATACTACAGGATTTTACCTTATGGGGAGTTTTTGAGCCAATGTCCTTTAACATTTTCCACAGTTTACAAGGCCGGTGTAAGCTGTCATTAACGGCATCCATATAATGTTGGGATTTGACCCTATCCATTTTGTATCTTGCCTGGTTTCTACAGTTAATATCATCATAATCTTGTTGTAGATTTGTCCTTCTGAATCTGGCCAGGTAGCGATCCCTTTTCCTTACGAGGTCTAAGATCTTGGAAGTGATCCATTTCCCTGACCGCTGTTTGATACAACTTTGTTTAATCTGAGCCAGAGAGTCGAGTGCAGACAGAAACATATCTTGATCAACAAGCTTGATCAACATCATCACAGTTTAGTACATGAGACCAATCCAAAATTCCAAGTACTTCTACAAAATGTCCTTTTGAGTATTGTTTCATAGACCGTACCTACCATGTATTTATTACCTGGCTCTAATAGCATTTTGGATTTCTTACGGGTACAGTAGGTTACCATATGATCACATAGACCAATATTTAAGACTCCTGACTTACAGACCTTCTCTTGATCTGATACAATAAACAAATCCAAAGTTGATTTACTGTCAATACACACCCGGGTTGGCTCGGGTGTGTACTGAGATGTTTCTACAACTTGATTGGTTTCCACCTGTGGTAAATTCAATTGATTGGACTTGATTTGGAAAGGTTGACAGTGCATGTCAGAGCAAAAATCATGTCATGAGGTGGAAGGAATTGTCCGTAGAGCTCCGAGACAGGATAGTGTTGAGGCACAGATCTGGGGAAGGGTACCAAAAGATTTCTGCAGCATTGAAGTTCCCCAAGAACACAGTAGCCTCCATTAATTGTAAATGGAAGAAGTTTGGAACCACCAAGACTCTTCCTAGAGCTGGCCGCCCAGACAAACTGAGCACTCAGGACCTCAGACTGGGGCAAAGATTCACCTTCCAACAGGACAACTACCCTAAGCACACAGCCAAGACAACTCAGGAGTGGCTGTGGGACAAGTCTCTGAATTTCCTTGAGTGGCCCAGCCAGAACCCGGACTTGAACCCGATCGAACATGTCTGGAGAGACCTGAAGATAGCTGTGCAGCAACGCTCCCCATCCAACCTGACAGAACTTGAGAGGATCTGCAGAGAAGAATGGAGAAACTCCCCAAATACAGGTGTGCCAAGTTTGTATAAGACTCGAGGCTGTAATCGCTGCCAAAGGTGCTTCAACAAAGTACTGAGTAAAGAGTCTGAATACTTATGTAAATGTGATATTGTTTATTTTCATAAATTGCTTTGTCATTTTGGGGTATTGTGTGTAGATTGATGAGGGGGGGAAAAACAATTGAATACATTTTAGAATAAGGCTGTAACATAACATAATGTGGAAAAAGTCAAGGGGTCTGAATACTTTCCGAAGGCACTGAATTCCTAATATATTATCTTACATGACTGTCACAGTGTTTTTAAATCGTTCATGTTATTGTTAGCAGGCGTTACATTAGGTCAGCATTATATAGACTGTGAAAGGGTTCGACTGTAGTCTATAAATTATTCAAAAGCTGAGCATTTTAGTACGGGGAGATGAAGAGCTATAGAGTTGTGTGTGTATTTGGTGGGGGAGAGAGAGAAAGACAGGGAGAGAGAGAGAGACAGACAGAGAGAGAGAGACGGAGACAGAGAGCGAGACAGAGAGAGAGGGAGAGAGAGAGAGCGAGACGGAGAGAAAGAGACAGAGAGAGAGACAGACAGACAGACAGACAGACAGACAGACAGACAGACAGACAGACAGACAGACAGAGGGAGGGAGAGAGAGAGACGGGAAATAAGATGAAAGGCCCCGCACAGCAGTTGTCTTATTACCCGTTATTAAAGTAGGTTTTCCTGGAGCAGTGAAAAAAAGAGAAGGAGTGTGTGTGTGTGTGTGTGTGTGTGTGTGTGTGTGTGTGTGTGTGTGTGTGTGTGTGTGTGTGTGTGTGTGTGTGTGTGTGTGTGTGTGTGTGTGTGTGTGTGTGTGTGTGGCTGGTGCAATGATTTGGGATCTCTTCCCCCTCCTCCTCCTTGCCTATACAGAGGAGGACTGAAAGAGGGAGAGGGAGCGAGAGAGAAAGAGAGCGAGATTAGAGTACAGTGAGAGAGAAATCAACACTCAACGAGGGGAGAAGCCCAAGAGACGAGAGTGAGAAAAGACAGAGCGAGAGATACCGGAGACAAGTCACATGAAGAGAAGAGAGGAGACACATCTCTGTAGCTGTCGAGCTGAAGCCAAGTGGGAGTAGTGTGTTTCGTTGGACTAGATCTCTTTGCTTTTCCGAGCCCACACACAGACACAAGTGAGTGTGTCCTGCTGGTGCCTTACTCGTGAAGTGTGTGTGCTATGCTCGGGACGTTGAGTGTGTGCGTGTGTGAGACCATGTGGAGGTTCGTGACCTTGTTCTTTCTAGCCCACCTGGGGTGCAGTCTGACAGGGGCATGGAGAGCCTCCCTGCCGCGCCTGCAGTTCACTCACTCAGGTAAGACAGAACCCCTCTCTCTCTCTCTCCCACACGCCCTGCTGTCTCTTGTTAGTGTGGCTCGCATTTCTCCTGTCTGCCCACACATTGTGTTATCTATTAATTGTGTTATCTAGCTGAATGCCTGTCCCTCTTACTGCTCTCCTCGTTCCAGGACACTTTCTTACACAATGAGGGATCAGCTACGTTCAGGAGAGAATTGGGATGTTTGTGTGATGATGTTTTGTTGTATGATTGACGAAGTGCAATTATTGTGTGGAGACGATGTGTGTCATCGAGGGGGCTGGCTTTTTCTTTCAAAAATGAGTATGACAGTTTATTTATCTGTCTTCTAATAGAGAGGTATGTTCAGATCTTTAGTCTGTGCTAATGTAAGTATTGAGTGATATTTGAGCTGCTCCCTCTGCTCATGTCTGAGGAAGCAACAATCCCGAACCCCGGTTGGGAGTGATTGTCTAATCCGTCGTATGTGAGTTACATACAACGATCCGATTCAAGGCTGAAACGTACGTGACCTAGAAAGTATAAAGGGAACTTGTGCACAGATGGAAGCTAGTTGGATTTAGTTCGTTCAGTCAGAGTGACGGTGTCTGAACACAAGAGAGACGTTTCATTTCCTGCGTCATTTCTACATTGCGGGACTTCATTTCAGTGCTACATCTGGCTGCTTTTGAACATGAGCGTCACAACGTGGAGTTCAATATCAGACGTACCAAAAAAAGAAAGTCCATAATCTTAAAAAAGGACTGGAAATACTTTTGGATCTCACTATACGTCTGATAGCCTGACTGCCCTTTAACCTCTGCTCTACACGGATCAGATTCACCACTAGGTCCTGATTCCAGATCAGATCCTGGAGGTCCACGTGTGAGGGAGCTGGTCTTAACCCCACCATGACTGATTACCCAATCAGCTTGGCCGCCTGGTCCCTCTCTCTCTCTCTCTCCGACCCAGCTTGCCTTAATGACTAAATGATACCAGTTATTCAATCAAACTCTGTGTCGGCCACCCCCAGTCCTAACGGCTCAATTATTCCACTCGCTTGTAGACTCCAGCCCTTATTTCCCAAATGATAAATGACAGCTGGGGATTGGGTTCTTGCCTGCCACACACAAAAGGGACATTTTACTGCTGCGAATGATGTGAAATGTATAGCGGCACATATAAAAGGCTAATGAAGCAATGCCAGCTGTTAAGCCATGTAGAATGATTGGGATCCCCACACAAGCGGGTTATAGAGTTGCCGTTTGATGATGCCTGCCCTGACCCGGCTGCCTTTAACAGTTCACCTGCTCCTCTCGTGACCGGTGAGGATGCATCATTACCCTGTACAGTGATTGGAGAGGCGGCCATGTTTGGAAGGTCATTATCATTTTGAAGGAATTGGAAGTAATTCCATCATCTCAAGATGATGACACTTTCCCCTTTCACCTGAGGGTGAGGGTGGTGCCCTTGGTACCCCTTCTTGGTACCCCTTCTTCCTGGCAACACCCTTGACGACGGTAGACGGGGGTTTTGCAGCCTTGAACTGAAGCTGTGCTGTAATGCTCAGACAGAGAGCTGCCTTTGCCAAACATCTGATTATGATGAATACGTATTTATTCAGA
Source organism: Salvelinus fontinalis (assembly GCF_029448725.1). Taxonomy (NCBI): domain Eukaryota; kingdom Metazoa; phylum Chordata; class Actinopteri; order Salmoniformes; family Salmonidae; genus Salvelinus; species Salvelinus fontinalis. The sequence continues at coordinate 42,957,593 of NC_074695.1, forward strand.
AAGGTCAAAGGGCATGGTATCCACGTGTGCCTGGTTGAGTGTTGAAAGAATCCAGATGTCAGGGAGTGTGTGTTTGTCTGTTTCCCAGGCATCTCCAGTCCTGCCTCTCTAATTGCACTGTAATTGGTGAAGTGATAACCCCATTTCCACAGGAAACGGGCCCCAGTTTCCTAATTTCTCTAGTGGCACACTGCACAAAGTCTTCCCACTGGGAACCGTGAACCAGACAACTCAGCTATGAGGCTCCCCATGTAAAGAAACAGGTAGACTAACTCAGACACAAAGACAGACACACGCACGCACATAGACACGCACACACACGCACACACGCACGCACACACACACACACACACACACACACACACACACACACACACACACACACACACACACACACACACACACACACACACACACACACACACACACACACACACACACACACACACACACATAGACACACTAGCAATCCTCTTGATAATAACAAAATGGTAATGAGGGAGATTAATGATAACTACTCTATTGAATCATGATAGACAGGATGCTTTAGCACCAGTTTGAGGAAAATAACCATCTGTTTTAAAATGGACTCCCACCATGGTGTGTGTGTGTGTGTGTGTGTGTATGCGTGCGTGCGCGTGCGTGCGTGCGTGCGTGCACATTCCTGCCTGCGTCTATGTTCATTTTTGTCTGTGTGTGTGTCTGTATGTGCGCTTGTCGTGTGTGTGTGTGTCTGTGTCTCCTGATGCAGGAATGTTCGTAGCTGAATCACACGCCACACATTTACCCTAATCACATAGACGCACATCAGTGGCTCCCATGACTGAGGTAATCTAATGTTCGCTGGCTCGGGTTTGTTTGGCGGCTAAAAATATATCTCTCATCCTCCTGATGCCATCCTAACTCATGGCGTCCACACAGGACTGGAGGAAGAGAGGGTGGTGGGCAGACAGAGACTCGCCCTCAAAAAAATGCCACAGACACCAGAGGAAGTGTTAAGGTTGGGGCATGAGGACACAGGGCGGAGAGGGTGGGGCGAGTGGGCGGTGGAGATATGTCAAACGTTTTTCTTTGATTAAGAGTGACGGGGTCAAGGCTCAACTGGCTGGAGGTCAAGGGTCATGGCCTTAAGGACCTCGCTGTCACCTTCAGCTTGTCTGAGGATGTCGGCACTCTGCAGTTTTCACAAACACGCTGAGTCTACCAGGACTGAAAATGCATGGCTGTTCTGATGAGTTAAGACACATTTAGAAACAAAGACCCTTCTGTTTGTGATCTTGGATTTCAACAAGATTTCCAGGATTCCAATCTAAGCCTTCTGACCTGAACAATGTACCTTTACAAATCTACTTCTCACTAGTTTGTTTCTACACATTGGCCTACATTTACAGTTGAGCCGTTAGCGCTTTACTGCATGAAGCTAATGGACTTTCTACAGTAGATGTGTTTTGGTGTTAGCTGTGGAAGCCAGTCTGACAGGTGAAACACTGACAGTACTAATCCCTCTGAGGGGCTGCTGGTGAGAACAGGCCTGGAACCCCCACTGGGTCGACATGGTCACTGTTGTCAAGGCAACTACCCCAGAGGAAGGATGGGCCCGTTGGGGTTGGTGGGTGCAGCTGGTGTGTTGGGAGAGTGGCAGGAATGTGTGTGTGTGTGTGTGTGTGTGTGTGTGTGTGTGTGTGTGTGTGTGTGTGTGTGTGTGTGTGTGTGTGTGTGTGTGTGTGTGTGTGTGTGTGTGTGTGTGTGTGTGTGTGTGTGTGTGTGTGTGTGTGTGCGTGCGTGCGTGCGTGCGTGCGTGCGTGCGTGTGTGTGGAGACTACATGTCCGTGTCTAAAAGGGTATTTTAGCTTGGGAGAGGCAGGAATGTGTTTTCTGTCACCCTGAATAAGAGACAATCATCATAGACTCAGAATGGCGCAATCCTGACGGGTGTCCTGGCCATCGGCTCTACAGTCCAGTGTGTGTGTAGAAATATACATTATATACAGTACATATAATATATTTGGGTGTGAGAGAGATGAGATGGGTCCACTCTTGGCGGGGACTTTGATTCTGATATTTGAAACGTGTCATTCAACAAGTTTGCCAACAACCAATAGAATGTGTATGCCAGTTTGATCTTACAGTCCTCCCGGTTTCTTAAAATAAATATTTGCTACCTCTCTCATCAGCAAATGAAAGTGATTCAATTAACTCCAAATGGCAGTTTATTTTTGTAGTTTCCCTCAGTCTGCTCCAATACTTTTTTTACTCTCATGCCCTTCTCCCCATCGATTCATCCTCTTTCTCATTGCAGAG